>NC_052156.1:89596253-89896253 GCF_902713615.1 Scyliorhinus canicula
CCGCTCTCACACACGCTGTACCCCATAGAGCTCCACACCCTCACACACATACTGGACCCCATCCATCTCCCCCACCCTCACTTTACCCCATCCAACTCCCCACCCTCACACACACACACTGTACCCCTTCCAACTCACAACCCTCACACACACTGTACCCCATCCAACACATATTTCTACCTCTATGGTGAGACTCCTTCTTTGAGAAGAATACCAGTGAGGCAGCTCTTCTGTGAAAATTGATCTTGATCATGAGGTAATGAGCTCAATTTGCACAGGAGAGAGACTTGAACTCGGGGTTGCTATGGATTTGGCACCAGGAATATTTATTTTGTCCGTGTGTGTTACTGGTGGAATTAAGTGATGCCTCTGCTGCCTCAGAGGCAATACAATTGCTGGGGAAACAGCTGTGGAGAGCTTCTGCTGATTACAAATTGTCCACAAAAATAGTTCAAGGCCAGCAATTATCTGAAGAAATGTAATTAGGGTTTGCCAGGTGGATCAATGCTCCCAAACCTTGTATTGATTTGAATAAATAATATGTACTGTTGAAGATGGTTTGGAATAATCTCGGATAGTGATTGTCCCTTTCTGTGTTGACTTTTCATCAAGAACCACAGCAAATGCCTGGAACGTTCGACAATTCAATTACTGCAGTGGAGAGAATATTTGGATGTTTCTCGGTTGAGATTGGGCGAGTTGGCGTCATATTATTAGGTTAAGACACAGAACCATGCAATAGGTACAGAGATATTACCAGTTCCTGCAGCCCCTGTCAATATCTGTGAATTGTTTATTCAAAACTGTAAATGTCCAAATGTACATATCGTACTGCCAGACATCTAAGCCATTAAACCCACACAACTAAGTATTTTGGTACAAACCAAGATTTTATCTTGCTGATCACTCCATAATACCCCTTCAGATGACTGCAGTGATGTTTCTAAATGTTATTGAGATGATGTCTGGACCCTCAGTGGAGTCTCTCAGTCATTTCCTTTTCCAGAGTGAACACTAACTTTTGTAACATGGAGAATTTGAAGCTCCACCAGTGTTTGAGATAAAGATGAAAGTGATCTATGAGCAACACCCCGGCCCATGAAGTCAGGGACAGTAGACTCGCACAAAATGTTAATGCTCTCTCTCGGTCTTGGTCCAGTAATACATTGAAACTAAGAGCAGGAGCAGGCCATTTGACCCTTCAAGCCTGCTCCGCCATTCAATATCATAAATGATCCTCTATCTTAATGCCATACTCCAGCACTCTCCCCATACCCCTTGATGCCATTAAAATCTAAAACATTATCCATTTATTTTTGAATATATTCAGTGACTTGACCTCCATAGCTTTCTGTGGTACAGAATTCCACAGGGACATTACCCTTTAAGTGAAGGAGTATTTCCTCATCACAGTCTTGAAAGATCTACCCGTATCCTGAGACTGTGTCCCCTGGTTCTAGATTCCCTAAACAGGGAAAACCTCCTCCCTGCATCTAATATGTCCAGCCTTGTTAGAATTTTATATATTTCAATCAGATCTCCTCTCATCCTTCTAAACTCGAGTGAATACAGGCCCAGTCGAACAAATCTCTCGGACAGCCCCACTAACCCCAGTATCAGCCTAGTGGAACTCCATTCCTCTCCCTCTACGGCAAGTATATCTTTTCTAAAGTAGGGAGACAAAAACTGCACACCATACTCCATGTGTGGTCTCACGACATCTCTACTTCTGAACTCAAGGGCACGGTTTAATGCGCAAAAACAGAGTTCCGTTTCAGGCACGTATAGCGGAGTCTTTCTTGGCGTCAGCAGTGCAGAGAACGACCCTGCTATCAAATGGGATTCTGTCGTTTTTTTGTGGCCTCAGCCAATGCCGCACCTACCTCGCTTCCTGCGCTGACAAGCTCAGCACAAGGTGGCACTGCCAAGGTGCCTGGATGGCAGTGCCAAGGTTCCCGTGTGCCAGGATATCACCCTGTCCAGAGTACGACCACAGGGGACCTATGAGACTACCCCCCCCCCCCCCCCCCCCCCCACCCAACCCTCCCCGGAGGTGCCATTATGTCTGGTTGATGTTTGTGTGGACCAGTGCTAAATGTGCCATGGCGAGGACTCCCAGGAGCAGGGGTTGGTTCCCAGGCTTCAGCAGAATCAGGCCCCAACATATCTGAGTGAGCCTATTGGCTCACTTAAATGTCAATCTGGATCTCAGCCAGTGAGGGTGAGATCCAGATCGCGACGTTCTCAGGGTCCTCAGTGCCGTAGGCAGCAGTGCTAACCACTGCACCCCTGCTTTCAAATATAGCAAGAGATCTCTCGTGAGATTTAATGGCCTTGTCGTGTCACCGAGTCGGGCACGATGAGGCCATTCGATCGCACCCATAATTCTCTTGCAATGAAGGTCAACGTACTATTTGCCTCCCTAACTGCTTGCTGCTCCTGCCTCTCCACTTTCATTGGCTGGTGTACAAGGACACCCAGATCCCTTTGTACATCCACACTTCCCAATATATCACCATTTAAATAATACTCTTCTTTTCTATTTTTCACACTGAAGTGTATAACTTCACATTTAACCAGATTGTTTTGCATATGCCCACTCATTCAACTTATCTATTCCCCTTAAAGCCTCCTTGCATCCTTCTCACAACTCACAATTCCACCCAGTTTTGTGGCGTCAGTCAACTTGGAAATGTTACATTTGGTTCCCTCATCCAGGGCATTTATATATATCATGAACAGCTGGGCCCCAAACACTGATCCCTGTGAAACCCCACTAGTCACTGCCTGCCCATGGGAAAAAGGCCCATTTATTTCCACTCTCTGTTCCCATCTGTCAACCAATTCTCGATCCATGCCAATACATAATCCCTATCTCATGTGCTTTCATTTTGCCCATGAACCTCTTATGAGGGACCTTATCAAAAGTGTTCTGAAAGTCCAAATACACCACCTCCAATGGTTCTCCCTTATCTATTCTACTAGTTACATCAGTAATAGCACGGTAGCATTGTGGATAGCACAATCGCTTCACAGCTCCAGGGTCCCAGGTTCGATTCCGCCCTGGGTCACTGTCTGTGCGGAGTCTGCACATCCTCCCCGTGTGTGCGTGGGTTTCCTCCGGGTGCTCCGGTTTCCTCCCACAGTCCAAAGATGTGCAGGTTAGGTGGATTGGCCATGATAAATTGCCCTTAGTGTCCAAAATTGTCCTTAGTGTCCAAAATTGCCCTTAGTGTTGGGTGGGGTTACTGGGTTATGGGGATAGGGTGGAGGTGTTAACCTTGGGTAGGGTGCTCTTTCCAGGAACCGGTGCAGACTCGATGGGCCGAATGGCCTCCTTCTGCACTGTAAATTCTATGTAATCCTCAAAAACCTCTAGTAGATTTGTTAAGTATGATTTGCCTTTCATAAACCCGTGCAGGCTTCGTCCAATCCCGATAATGCTTTCAAAATATTCTTTTTTTAGACTTAGAGTACCCAATTATTTTTTTCCAACTATGGGGCAATTTAGCGTGGCAATTCACCTACACTGCACATCTTTGGGTTGTGGGGTGAAGCCCATGCAGACACGGAGAGAATGTGAAAACTCCAGACGGTCAATGACCCAGTGCCGGGATCGAACCCGGGTCCTCAGTGCCGTAGGCTGCAGTGCTAACCACTGCACCCCTGCTTTCAAAATGTTCTATTATCACAACTTTTGAAATAGATTCTAGCATCTTAAATTCTCATCACTTTGGTCAACTTTTTCCGTGGCTCCTCACCATCTCTGAAATTTGCAGCCGAACAATTCTCCGAGATCTCTGCGTTCTTTCAATTCTGGCTTCCATTGTATGCTCAACTTTCTTCACTACACTATTGGCAGCCATTCCACCAGCAACCCAGCCCTAAGTTATGAAATACCCTTCATCAACCTCTCTGCATATATCTCTCCCCTCCCCACTTAAAGATGCTTCTGAATAACTATCTCTGTGAGCAAGCTTTTGGTCACCTGTCCTAATATCTTCTTCATCTTGGTGGCAATGTTTTGGTCTGATTATACTGCTTTGACGTGCCCTGGGATATTTGGCAACTTTCAAGGTGCTGTATAAATGAAAGTTGTTATTGATGGCATTCTGCATATGAGTAAATGCTGAAAGACCACTGCCTCTACATCAAAGCAGCCTGGTCAGTAGCCAGTAGCTGGTTGAGCACACGGCTAAATCGCTGGCTTTGAAAGCAGACCAAGGCAGGCCAGCAGCACGGTTCAATTCCCGGACCAGCCTCCCCGAACACGCCGGAATGTGGCGACTAGGGGCTTTTCACAGTAACTTCATTGAAGCCGACTTGTGACAATAAGCAATTTTCATTCAATCCATAGGGAACAGACAGACAGAGTTGTGCTGAAAACAACTGGCCGTATTGTTGCAGTTATTGTGAACCTGACCATGGTCGGTCATCATTTGAATAATGTAGATTTGGCTTTGCTTAGGGTCTTTTGAACAAACCTGAATGCAAAGAGACACTGGCAGGGCCAGGGACTGATAGCTGATCACTAAAAGGAAGCACTGCAAGCAATAAAGCTGGACAGTTTTGGACAGTAACAATCGATTCACACTGGACAAAATAAAGGATAGGAATGGAGAATAAGCTGGGCCGGGTGCCTGGTGGCTGATGGTTAACACTGCTGCCTCACGGCAACATGGACCCAGGCTAGATCCTGCCCCCGGGTCACTGTCCGTGTGGAGTTTGCACATTCTCCCCGTGTCTGCGTGGGTCTCATCCCTACAACCCAAATGATGTGCAGGTTAGGTGGATTGGCCACGCTAAATTTCCCCTTAATTGGGGGAAAAAAAAAGAATTGGGTACTCAATTTAAAAAAGCTGGGCCAAGAGCAAAACATAAATCTGATGAAAAATAAAATCCCATCCCACTGACTGCCCAATAAGTGTTCACGAAAGGGAGAGTGCCCTACCCTTCTCTCCATTGACGTGTACAGCAAAGTTTTCATTCTGCCCACACAGATGATAAGGACTGTGGCTACCATGTGCAAACAGTTGTCCTTATCAGTTGCCTCAACAGCATTGCTGTTCACTGGAAATTTCAGCCCTCAATTTTCTTGACCGGATACAATTATTCTAGCAACTAGGATGAAAGGGGTCTTAATCATGAGCCTTGATATAATCAAGGCAGGGAATACAGTGTCTCTGCAAATAAAGTTATCAAATAGGATTCCATCTCTTCTCCATTTAATTCTCCAGACATCTGCATCTGAGAATGGAGGAAGCATTCATATTAACATTGATCAGAAAAGGTCCCATGGTTTGGAATATAGACTCCACTAACATGTATAACTTTTACATTCAGCACCCAGTATTGCAACTAGTCTCACAGCACATACTTCCAGCTCCATGTTACAAAAATAAAGTCACAAGTAATCAGAAAGGGTTGAACAGATTTGGCCTCATCTCCCTAGAAGAGAGTAATATGAGGAGTGACATACTAACGGTCTTTAAAATTATGAAAAGATTTGATGGAGGCACAGTGAATATGCTTTCAATAGTGGCAATTGTGAAAATGGGGGTCATAAAGAGAATTCAAGAAAACCTTTCTAGCTGGAGAATCATTAGAGTGTGGAATTTGTTATCATAACAACAATCAGTATTTACGGGGTGCTTTGGTCATATTCACAGAGGTGATATTATAATAATAAAGCCTTTGGTCACTGGCTCCGTCCAGGTAATGTTGCATGCGGATGTGTGTGGTACAGGGTCTGGGATCCGGTGACCAGAGACCCCGCTGCAGCCAGGGGTGCGTGGGCAGGGCATGAGGTATGGCAGGGGATGTGGGGGGAGGAGGAGAGGAGAGGGGAGAGCCACGGGGGACTGGAGGGTCCCGAGTAGAAGACACTGGCTGGCAACCATAGATCATAGACGTTACAGTGCAGAAGGAGGCCATTCGGCCCATCGAGTCCACACCGGCTCTTGGAAAGAGCACCCTACCCAAGCCCACACCTCCACCTATCCCCATAACCCCATAACCCAGTAACCCCACCCAACACTAAGGGCAATTTTGGACACTAAGGGCAATTTATCATGGCCAATCCACCTAACCTGCACATCTTTGGACTGTGGGAGGAAACCGGAGCACCCGGTGGAAACCTACGCACACACGGGGAGAACGTGCAGACTCCACACAAACGGTGACCCAAGCCGGGAATTGAACCTGGGACCCTGGAGCTGTGAAGCAATCATGCTAACCTCTATGCTACCGTGCTGCCCTCTCATAACCAGTCTCATAACTTTTCCAATTCCTTAAAGTATTACACAGGATGGATGATATCTTGGACCCCAGGGAGGCTGCTCTCGTGATGCTGCTGCCAGGCCAGGCAGCCAAACACGAGACAGCAGCGTCGGCAGAAGCTCGCGGTGGCGGCCCATGTGCAGGGCCCTGCCCCACACCCTGAGGACCCGGCCGGCCATCAGGTCAGGGAGGGACCCAGAGCGGGAGACCGGGGACGGCCCACGATTACAGGCGTTGCTGGTCTTTCGAATAGGTGTCGGACAGCATGTGTGGCAGGAGGCTCCGCCTCAACAAGGAGATATTGCGGCACCTGTGCCATGTCCTTGCAGACTTGGCACTACGTGGAGGAGGAAGATACCTGTGCCTGGCGGCCATCAAGGTCAACGTCAAGCCCTGATGTTTACACCTTGATTCCAGGGCTCGAGAAGGGACTTGTGTGGCATCTCATAAGCTACTGCCCACAAGTACATCCATGAAGTCATGGATGCCCTGTTTCCCCAGGCAGCAGGATTCTCCATCATCGACAGGATGCCCCAGGTCCAGGGGGTAATAGATATCACACACGTTACCTTGCGCGCACCAGGCTGTCAGGGTGTGGCCTACATCAACAGGAAGGTGTTCCACTCCCTGAACATCCAACTCATGTGCAACCACCATGTGCACTGTGTGTGCACATTTCCCAGAGAGTGTGTATGATAGCTATTCCTAGGGCAGTTGGGCATCCCCAGCCTCTTCGAGGGCCTTCCCAGGATGGCCGGTGGGCTCTTGGGGAATAAGGGGTAGGGTACCCACTGAGGCCCTGGCTAATGATGCCACTATGGGGCCAGTGACCGAAGCGAAGTCCCGATACAACAAAGCCCCAGGCTTTCATTGAGCGGTGCATTGGACCCCTCGAAATGCTGTTCCGATGCATCGACCACTCTGGTGATGCTTTGCGGTACACCCCTGGCGAGTCGCCTACTTCGTGGTGGTCTGCTGCGCCCTCCTCAACCTGTTTCAAAGAATTTACAGTGCTGAAGGAGGCCATTCGGCCCATCACGTCTGCACCGGCTCTTGGAAAGAGCACCCTACTCAAGGTCAACACCTCCCCCTATCCCAATAACTCAGTAACCCCACCCAACACTAAGGGAAATTTTGGACACTAAGGACATGGCCAATCCACCTAACCTGCACACCCCCGGCAAGCCCCGAGGGCCAGGGAGGCCCTCATCTTTGCCCGCTTCACATAGAACGTGGCTTCATCCATCATCTCACCCCTTCCCCCCCCCCCTCTCTTCACCACTTCCCCCCACTCCAGGGTGATGGGACTGAGTTGGTTCTGTCAACGGGTCACTGTTAAAGCAGGGGGCCGATAACCTGCTGAGAGCTGAGCGTTGGTTGTCCAAAATCTATGGAAGACTCTGACTCCTGCCTGTCTGCTGTGTGCTCGCTCACACCCATCAACTGCACAGGGTATGCCTGGGGTGGGGGGGGGGGGGGGGGGGGGGGGGGGGGGGGGGGGGGCTATGCGGGCTATGCATCTAGATGTGTCCCCAAGATGCACATCAGAAGTGTAGGCAGCCTGCTGCTTACCGCGCCCTGTGGCCTTCAATGGCCCTGTCGGATGTCCTCTGGGGTCCCTGGGACTGGAGGGCCCTGGATCACTTGCTGATGGCACATGCCTCTCCGTGTCATCGTGTTCCGGGGGCTGACTCCAAGGGCAGGGGTGGGTCGGGGTACGGAATGGTGATGGGCAAGGGCGGTGCCAGGCTTATGGTCATGGGGGGGGGGTCAGGGCCGGTGCTAGGGGGCCAGTGCCAACTCACCCATGCGGCCTGGTGGAGGTTGTTGATCATCTTATAGCACTGGATGCCTGTCCTCCTGGTGACGCTACCAGAGCTAACAGCAGCTGCCACTGCCTGTCAGGCAGCACTGGCTGCCCTGTGGCTGACTCTCCGAGCTCCTCGAGGGAACAGGGCATCCTGTTTGCATTCGACCGTGTCCAATAATCTGGCCAAGTCAGCATCCGCGAATTGTGGGGTTTGTCCCCTTGGTGGCATGGCTGTGCGCTGTGTAGGGTTTGCTCTGTGGGATCGGTCTAAGTGCTGCTTCCCCTTGTTGATGGGGAGTTGGCAGGCGTGGTCCCGGAGAATCAGCCGGCGACGCCAACATTCGTGGCGTGAAGCCCGTGTAGCCTCGCCAACCTGACGTTTGATACCTGTGATGGCCTCACCGGGTCGAGTGTCGGGAAGCTCACGGCAGTTCCCGCTTACTGCCACACTTGGAAACTTTTCCATTAAATCGTGCCTCACATCTTTCCTGAAGTGTAGTGCTGGATAGTGGACACAATACTCCAGCTAAGGTGGAATCTGTGGTTTATACAGTTTTTACGTAGCGGGCTGGGCTTTTGCCCAGGATTTCATATAATTTATAAACCCCTCTGTCAACCTATCCTGGCACCTTCATCGATTTCTGCACACATACCCCCAAGTCCCCGCATCCCCTTTAGAACTGTCCCTTTTATTTTGTACTGTCTCTCTGTGTTCTTCTTAACAAAATGAATCACTTCACACTTTGGTGCTACAATTTAACCAACCATTTGTTCACCCAACCTGTCTATGCCCCTTTGAAGTTTCACACCATCCTCCTCACAGTTCACAAGGCTCCCAAGTTTTGTGTCATCTGCCGATTTTGCAATTGTGCCTCGTTCACCGAGGTCTAGTTGTTTTACATATGAATATATATTAAATCAGGGAGATCAGCGTTCCGAACACTGACCCCTGGGGAACCCCACCATAAACCTTCCAGTCTGAAAAACATCCAATAACCACTATTGGCTGTTTCCTGTCATTCAGCCAATTCCATTTTCATGTTTCTGCTGGCCCTTTGATTCCATCAACTCTAACTTTCTTCACACGTCTATTCTGCAGCTATTCAGCAAATGCTTTTTGGAAGTCCACCTATACCATATCCAGAGCATTACCCTCATCAACCCTCTCTGTTACCTCATTAAAAATCTCCAGCAAGTTATTTGAACACGATTTACCCATAAAATACCTGTGCTGACATTCCTTAATTGACACACATTTGCACAAATGTCTGTTATTTAGTTCCAGTTTCAAAATGGGTTTTTGTGGTGGTGAAATGTATTTCCCAAACTATGGGCGCAATTCTCTGGAAAATTTCTAAATGTCGTAGCGAGCGGGAATTGCCGCAAGCTTCCCGGTGCTCGGCTCAACGAGGCTGGCAACACAACCAATGTTAGTTAGTCCACTTAACGAGGCCTCACGGACTTCTCATTCCAAATTCCGGCTCGCCAGTTGATTCGCTGGGGACGCGCTCGTCAGCTCCCCGCTAACAAAGTCGAACAGCACTTCAGCTGCACTTGCTCAGCCAACCCCAGCCAGCTCACAACAATGGCACCGAGGAGACCAGCCCCAAGATTCGGGGATGCAGACCTGCGGGAGCTCCTAGATGCGGTGGAGGCCATGAGGGATGTCCTGTTCCCCAGAGGGTCTCGGAGAGTTAGCTACAAGGCAGTCAGTGCTGCCTGGGGTGAAGTGGCGGCAGCAGTGAGCTCGGGGAGTGTGACCAGGAGGACTGGCCTCCAGTGCCAAAAAAAAAGGTCACTGATCTACACTGGGCAGCACGAGTGACACCAACGTAACGGTCCCCCTCCGCCACCCCAACTCCCCATGCGACACCCAGCTTTTCCTCCAACCCCTCCCTCTTAACACCCCCCCCCCCAACCCCTTCTTCACCCCCCCCCTCCTCCAACCACTGTGAACCAGTGTGGCTAATGATGCCACCTATTTATCTCCTCAGGAAAAGCTCTCCCATCGGGCGAGGGCCCAGACTGGCAGTGGGATGCCAGACTTCAGAATCCTCACCTCCTTCGAGGAGCATGCTCTGGAGGTGACTGGGGTGGCTGAGGACAGATCGGTCACTTACGCGGAGGCTGGCGGACACCGCAGAGGTGAAGACCCACCAGGCTCCACCCGGAGGACCTGTTAAATGCGATTTTTTATTGCCTTACTGACTGACCCATCCCTCCCACATGATAATTCTCCCATAGGTCCTCCAGCGAACGGTGCAGCCCATTCCGGGCTGCCCCCTCTCCTGACTCCGAGGACAATACCTCAGACGAGAGCTCCGAGGATGCAACTGTTATTGTTTATGGCACAGCTGTCATCCCCACCCTCCACGAACACACACGTCTCGGTGGGACATGTTAGTGGACAGGCTTCAGGGAACAATCCGGTGAGCACCACACTGCTGATGATGCACATCTGGTGGAGGCAGGAACCCCCAGGCGAGACAACAGTCAGAGGGCTGCTGGGTTCCAAGACCCAATTGGATCTCAGCTTGTCGCTGAGCCTGTGGTACAGAGGTACCTGGAGCTGATGGAGATGATAGGGACCAACCTGGACGTTCAGAAGAAGATGAAAGCGTCACTCCAGCAGATCCATAGCCAATTGGAGGAGTCCCAGAGGCTAGCGGCGCAGGAGATGGCACCGGCAATGAGTGGCACTGAGGCCAACATTGCTAAGGTGGTGACCGCAGTGGAGAGCCTGGTGCATGATGTCTGCACCATGACTGTCCAAAGCGTCACGTAGTTGGTGACAGCCATGGCTGAGCATCTCAACAGAATATCCGACTCGCTGGGGGATGTCACCCAGTACTAGGCTGACTTTGATGAAGTTCTGGGGGACGTATCTCGCTCTCAGATGGGAATGGCTGAGGTGCTGCAGAGCATGGCCCAGTCATTGAGGAGCATCACTGAGGGCCTCGACACAATGGTGCAGATCATGGGGAACCCCCAGGGCTGGCAGTCCCAGATGATGCAGGACAGCTGGTGCTCGACCAGCTGCCCCTCCATCCCAACATAAACCCCAGGGCCCTTTGGGCACCAACCAGGAGGAGGGGGCGCTGAGTGCCAACCAGGACCCGTCCCATGGAGTGGTGATGGTGGCCACCAGCTCCCCCGAATTCCACCCCTCTGATGAGGCTGCGCCTCGAGGTTAACACAAGGGACAGGGCGGCACGGCTATGCATGTGCCACTGACAATTGAGCCGGGCTCAGAGCCGCTAGAGGACCTCTGCCAAGGGCATCGAAGGCAGCCTCTACTTCAGATGCTCATCTTGGGGAAACACTTAGACGTAGAGGTAGAGCTTGGAGAGCCAAGCACGTTGAGGATCACTGAAGCAGGGCAGCACGTTAGCACAGTGGTTAGCACTGTTGCTTTACAGCACCAGGGTTCCAGGTTCAATTCCTGGCTTGGGTCACTGTCTGGGCGGAGTCTGCATGTTCTCCCCGTGTCTGCGTAGGTTTCCTCCGGGTGCTCCGGTTTCCTCCCACTAGTCCCGAAAGACGTGCTGTTAGGTAACTTGGACATTCTCAATTCTGCCTCTGTATACACGAGCAGGCACCAGAATGTGGCGACTAGGAGCTTTTCACAGTAACTTCATTGTAATGTAAGCCTCCTTGTGACAATAAAGGTTATTAAGGCACTGAGGGAGGGGGTTGGGGGGGTGGTAGGTAGGGGATGGGGACAGGGGTGGGGGTTGAGGGGGTGGGGTGTGGCACCATCGGGAGTGGGGTTTGTGCACTCTTTTGCACAATCATTATGATGCTTTGGTCTCTTCCTTCCGCAATGCAGGCTGACCTCCGGACCCTTTGCCCATCTCTCCAGGTATTCCCCCCCACATCCTCCCATTGCAGCCCACCCCTGCGGAGGGTCCCCCACCCCCAGCCGAGGTGCCCCCACCGAGCACTAGGGTGGAAATCCCAGCACCCCCGGACTCGTTGCCTGTGAGTAAAGCTGGCTACTCACCTCCTCGGCTCCCCACAGAAGCCCTTCCGCCAAGTTCACGTTTTTCAAAAAGAGTACTAATCGGCACCAGCGTGAGCATTTGCTGGGGAGGCTGCTGAATCACAGGAGGCCGTTGGATATGGAGTGGCTCTCGTTAATTCTATGGAAATTGGGCTTAAGTGGTGATAATTAGTTTCTCGCCACGCTACAGCGAGATCCCGATTTCGCCTACAGGAGCGGGATAGTTGCATCGCAAACTGTTTGCCACCTGGCTTTGGCCTGTCCCGGTATTAGAACATAGAACATAGAACAGTACAGCACAGAACAGGTCCTTCGGCCCTCGATGTTGTGCCGAGCATTGTCCGAAACGAAGATCAAGCTATCCCACTCCCTGTCATTCTGGTGTGCTCCATGTGCCTATCCAATAACCGCTTGAAAGTTCTTAAAGTGTCCGACTCCACTATCACAGCAGGCAGTCCATTCCATACCCTAACCACTCTCTGAATAAAGAACCTACCTCGGACATCCCTCCTATATCTCCCATCCTGAACCTTATAGTTATGCCCCCTTGTGACAGCTACAGCCACCCGATGAAATAGTCTCTGAACGTCCACTCTATCTATCCCCCTCATCATCTTATAAACCTCTATTAAGTCGCTTCTCATCCTCCTCCGCTCCAAAGAGAAAAGCCTTTGCTCCCTCAACCTTTCCTTGTAAGACCTATCCTCCAAAACAGGCAGCATCCTGGTAAATCTACTTTGCACCCTTTCCAATGCTTCCACATCCTTCCTATAGTGAGGGGACCAGAACTGCACACAATACTCCAAATGTGGTCTCACCAGGGTCCTGTACAGTTGCAGCATAACCCCACGGCTCTTAAACTCAAGCCCCTGTTAATAAACGCTAACACACGATAGGCCTTCTTCATGGCTCTATCCACTTGAGTGGCAACCTACAGAGATCTGTGGACATGGACCCCAAGATCTCTCTGTTCCTCCACATTCCTCAGAACCCTGCCGTTGGCCCTGTAATCCGCATTCAAATTTGTCCTACCAAAATGAATCACCTCGCACTTTTCAGGGTTAAACTCCATCTGCCATTTTTCGGCCCAGCTCTGCATCCTATCAATGTCTCTTTGCAGCCTACAACAGCCCTCCACCTCATCCACTACTCCACCAATCTTGATGTCATCAGCAAATTTACTGACCCACCCTTCAGCCCCCTCCTCCAAGCCATTGATAAAAATCACAAATAGCAGAGGACCCAGCACTGATCCCTGTGGTACACCGCTGGTAACTGGTCTCCAGTCTGAACATTTTCCATTCACCACCACCCTTTGTCTTCTATGTGATAGCCAGTTACTTAACCAATTGGCTAAATTTCCCTCTATTCCACACCTCCTTACTTTCTTCATGAGCCGACCATGGGGAACCTTATCAAATGCCTTACTAAAATCCATGTATACGACATCAACTGCTCTACCTTCATCTACAAACTTAGTTACCACCTCAAAGAATTCAATCAAATTTGTGCTGACTATCCTGGATTAAGCTGCATCTTTCCAAATGGTCATAAATCCTATCCTTCAGGACCGTCTCCATTAACTTAAAGACCACCGAAATAAGACTAACCGGCCTATAATTACCAGGGTCATTCCTATTCCCTTTCTTGAACAGAGGAACAACATTCGCCTCTCTCCAGTCCTCTGGCACTATCCTTGTTTTGCTTGAGTGAGAGTGCAATGAGGCCGGCGAATTGCGCCCTATTTAACGGAAGGAAAAGGATTAGAAGAGCTGAGTGACTTGCATCACTGTGACATCAAATGGAAAGTCACAATGAGGCAAGTCACTTATCGCAGCATGTAACTGTAGGAAAATGTTTTAGCATATCTTGTCAGTAAAATGGTGCCCTTTCACTTTGAGTTTTTAAACAGCACTTCTAAATTCAACGGTGTCCCTGTCTTAACATCCAGGAGCTGAGCACCGCAGCATTCAACTCAGCCGAGCAGCACCAGATTCCTAGACCTACTGTCACTTTAAAATCCGTCTGCTTCTGCCACCAATCTTATTTGCAAACGTTAGGCCACTTGAGGTAGTCTCTGCACGACCTTCTCCGTGATAAAAGTACAGCAGTGCATTACTGACTTCAAAGTGGGACTAAATTACTCCCACAACAGGGCACTCCAAACTAATTAAAATGCAATTTTCAACCTCGCAACTTCTTAAAATGCAAGTCTAATCTCGCAGAAATTAAGTGGCAGGCGGTGGTTAATTGAGTTCATCACATAAGTGCTTATTGGTCGCTATTGTCACTGGACCCAAATTAGCTTCCACTCTCCAATGGCCAAGTTAAGAACGATAAGAAAAACAAGATGTCCATTCCCTTTCATCTATAACTTCTTCCATTACTGCAGTTGAGTCTGAGAATATGGCTCTGATTACTTCTCAATCCCTTGGGGTTTCAGTCATTTAATAAATCAGTAAGACTCTGCTCTGAACCCCAGTGACTGCCTCTTGACTGCGTAATTCAAAACTGTGGATGGAAACAAAGCTCCAAGAAGTCCTTACAAATGTTCCAGGTGTATTTGGAGGTGTATTGCATATCATAAAGATTAGAAAGGTTGTGATCAAAAATAGGGTCTGATGGTACAATGGGACAGCGTGTAGCTCAGTGTTGTATCATTCTTGTGCGATGAAAAATGGTCCGGCACAGCCTAATCAACTGGCATACCATTCACTGTCTGCGAGAGAGCTTGTTGATAAAAGGTGATGAGGTTGAAATCACTCGACGCAGGAAGCGAGCCCTGTACCAGAGTGTGTAGCTCTGACTGAAGATACAGACATCAGTTCCAAGCTACCGTATCACAGGGAATCACCCTCAGATAAATACAGGATTGAGACGGAGGGGAAGCATCAGCAGAGGGCTAAGCATGGGCTGGTGGTGGTCAACTGGAGTGTCCTGGAGCCAAGAACAACACAAATCCTCCTCTGACTCAACACAACACTGTTTTAAAACAAAATGGTACACTTTTTACTGGCATCTTCCAGTGGTCCCATTAAGGGCTGTTGGTACCACACAGAACCAAGGCAACCCAGCCTGTTCAAATTCAGTGCCTTACAATTTTAGGAAGGAGGCCTCCCAATTGCATATGCCAATTGTCAATGCTCTGTGCCAGGCATGGGCCCTGGTGCCGTTACCAAGACAGTGAGTCAGACACTTCTGACACAAAATGTGCTCACATCTGTCGCCTGCCATTTGGACACTTGGGTGCCCATCTTGCACCAGTTAATTTCCCATAACAAGCTGATTTCTCTTCAATACATTCCAGAAACCACTTTACTTGGCTTGCATGGTTAAGTGCTTTGTGCCCACAGCAAAGAGGAGTAGTGCCTGAAGGCAATGCCTGCACAGCTGTGGTGAGCACTGGGAGAACTTTGCTGCACGGTGCTCGAGACCACCTGGATGGGAGCCGCAGCAGGCTGGCACGGTAAAGTTACCATTTGTTACGCACTCCAGGGTTACCACAATTTGATGAAAGATCGCTTTTTGGCAGTTCCAATGATTGTTTTCACTTTTCACGGTGATCTCAATAAAAATCTGAGATCACGGCAAGACCGCGGGAGATACTATAATTAAATCACAGCAGAATAATCCGATTCACTGAGGTAACAATTGATCAGTACATTGTACATCAGTGTCAACTCATTTATTTACCAATTACATAGTAAAACAGACTTCCAGTTATAGTCATTTTGAATTCTTGCTACATTAGTCACCTTCGATATGAAACCCTATTAGGTCAATATTAACCTGTGGAATCAGTTATGTATACAAGGTAGCACTGTAAACAGACAGCTCCATCTTCATTCGGGCAGTGACGTTCGGTTAGAAAAACAAGGCTCACTAACCAAAGGCAGCACGGTAGCATTGTGGATAGCACAGTTGCTTCATAGCTCCAGGGTTCCATGACGGATTCCTGGCTTGGGTCACTGTCAGTGTGGAGTCTGCACATCCTCCCCGTGTGTGCGTGGGTTTCCTCCGGGTGCTCCGGTTTCCTCCCGCAGTCCAAAGATGTGCAGGTTAGGTGGATTGGCCATGCTAAATTGCCCTTAGTGTCCAAAAAGGTTAGGTGGGGTTCTGGGGTTAGGGGGGTTCCGGGGTTAGGGTGGAGGTGTGGGGATAGGGTGGAGGTATGGGCTTAGGTACGGTGCTCTTTCCAAGGGCCGGTGCAGACTCGATGGGCCAAATGGCCTCCTTCAGCACTGTAAATTCTATGATTCTAGGACAATGCCATTCAATATCTCAGCATTTCCAGACATTGACCACCTAGTCAATCTGCTCAATAGTGGAAGTTAACATTTAAAAGTTTAATCATCTTATGCTTCCCCAGTCCCGAGCTCAGAGGGTAGTAAGAATGCATGTATATAGAACCTAACACAACCTCAGCTCATCCCAAATGTATTGTACAGCTAATTGGAGATTTTTAAGTGTGGTCAGTATGGGTAACAAGACATCCCATTTGGAGGCAGTGAGGTCCTGCAAACAGCAAGGCAATAATTGGCCAGATAATCAGTTTTGTTGTTATTGAAGGAGGAATTGTTGTTTAGGATACTAGATAAACCCCACTGCTCATCACCCTTCGGCCTCAGTTTGACAATAACCAGACAATAACCAGCCCTTTGCAAAGAATTTTCTGGTCCTGCCGATGGCGACCCCCTTGTGGCGGGCGGCTTCTCCAGTGAACGACGCAAAATTTCATTGACATCAGCGGGGCTGGAAGATCCCGTCACCAGCCGGGATGAGGTGAGTCGTCACTGGAAGTAAATATGGATTGGTCATGCTCAATTGTCCCTTAGTATCCAAAGATGTACATATTAGGTGGGTATAGGATAGGGGAGTGGGCCTAGGTAGGGTGCTCTTTTGGAGGGTTGGTGCAAACTCAATGGGCCGAATGGCCTCCTTTTGTACTGTAGGGATTCTATGGAAGTTTGAAGACCGTGGAGGTAGTTGTCAGAAGCCCAGCCATTATCCGGTTATTAAGTAATGCTCCACTGATCTGGACAGAAATCTAGGTGTGATCAAAGAGGAAATGCATGAACTTAGAAAACAGGAAAGGTTCAACAGCAACGAGGGCGCAGACAGTAAACGGATAGTTACATCCAGTCCACTAACGCATGAATGGCTCTCAACATCACATGGCCTGTGCACTGCCTGTCACTCAACCTCTGCCAGTTATTCTCAAATGCACTTTTAATGCAAGATCTTTGAAGCAGAAAAGCACAACTGGTTCAGCTTTCTGTAATAGGCAGTTACCCAGATGCAGAAATGTAGGGCCCAGGATTCGGAGCTAGCCCAAATTCCAACAGCCCTCCTGGATTTATGGCGCATTGAGTTGGGACCCCAATAAATAATACCAGAAAGCGGAATGACACAAGCTCAACACCAGCGAGGTGAACACTGCTGCAGGGTAGCAACAAGCTGGTCTTATGTACCCTCGCTCCACTGCTGGAGATGCATGAGCCGAGATTTCCGGTGGCGGCTATGGAGTGAGTGGTCGCACATTTGGTGTCTCCTGCTCAAGGTGGATTTTGTTGGTCTTTCCCTAACTGTATAGGGGTCTTTTTGGGGCAAAAGGTGTGCGAGTGCCCAGGGAAGGTAATACTCCTCTGGTGAGTCTGGTGCATGGATCAGAGGACGAGACGTGCTACGAGAAAGAGAGAGCAGGTGGGAGCAGGGCAGTTTTCGTGGTGTGCCACCAGTTAAGATGTTGGAGGGCAAGGGGGCAACACTGCCCGCTCAGTGCTCAACGGAACAACTGGTGGAGTTTTTAAATAATAAGTTCCAGCAGCAAAGGAAGGTGGCCCTGGAGGACCTGGATAAGGTGGTGGAGCCGCTCAGGGCAGCGATTGAGATAGTGGGCAGAGACTGGAGGCTCTGGGCCTGACAATACAGAAGGTGGAGGGGGCGATGGGGGAACATGAGGAGCGGAGGATCACGCTGGCAGCGGAGCTGGAGATTTGGTGGTGGACAGTCAGAAGAGGCTGAGAGAGAAGTTGGAGGACCTGGAGAATCACTCCAGGCGACAGAATGTGAGGAGCGTCGGGATGCCGAGGGTATCGAGGGAGCAGACACCGCCAAGTATGTGGCAAGGATGTTGACGTAGTTGAAGAGATGGGGGCCTTTGATCGGCCCCTTGAAGTGGATCAGGCGCACAGGGCATTGCGTAGGAGGCCGCTGGTGGGGAAGCCACCGAGGGCAACGGTGGTGCGGTTGTACCGTTTCTTGGACAAGGAAATGATTTAGCAGTGGGCGAGGCAGTCCAGGAGCTGCACCAGGTAAGCGACTGAACTGCAGATTTACCAGGATCTGGATGCGGAGCTGGTGAAGAGGAGAGCCAGGTTGAACTGGGTAACGGCTGCCGTCTTCAAGATGGGAGTGAAGTATCCTGCCTGCTTGTGGGTGACCTATCTGGATGGATTGGAGGGAGATGGGGAGGTTAGAGGTTTTGGGTGGGTATCCGGAGAGGATGAATGGAGTATTTGAGGCCTTCTATAGGAGGCTTCATGAGTCAGAGCCCCTGAGGAGGGAAGAGGGGATGAGGTGATTCTTGGATGGGTTGGCGTTTCCCAAGTTGGAGGAGGGGTGGGAAAGGGCCTGGAGAGCCCATTTGGGCTGCAGGAAGTGATGGATGGCAATACAAGTGAGGAAGACCCTGGGTCTGGATGAGTTCCCAGTGGAGATTTATAAAACGTTTGGGCCGGAGCTGGGGCCTCTGCTGGTGAGGGCATATGATGAGGCGAGGGAAAGGGGAGACTCCCCCTACTTTGTTGCAGGCTTCTATCTCCCTGATTCTTAAAAGGGATCAGTGTACCACCCAATATCGTTGTTGAATGTTGATGCCAAGCTCCTGGCAAAAGTGCTTGTCTTGAGTATTGAGGACTCCTGCAGGGTTGATTAGGGAGGATCAGACAGGTTCTGTGAAAGGAAGGCTGTTGTTGGAAAATATCCGAAGGTTATTGAACGTGATTATGATGCCCTCAGATGGGGCAGGAGGTTCAGGGAGTGGTGGTGATAAACACGGAGAAGGTTTTTGATTGGGTGGAGTGGGTGCATTTGTTTGAGGTGCTGGGGAGGTTCGGGTTCGGACAGGGGTTTGTGGATTGGGTCCAGTTGCTGTATAAGGCGCTGGTGGCTAGTGTGCGGATGAACTGAGTGAGTTTGGGATACCTTGGGATGAGTCGGGGTGCCCGCACTCCCATTGCTTTTCGCCTAGGTGATAGATCACTGGCAATAGCTCTCAGGGCGTCAAGGGAAGGGAGAGGGATTGAGCAGAGGGGATCGAGCATAGGGTTTTGCTGTATGTGGATGATCTGTTATTATATATTTTGGACCCATTGCGTAACATTGGGGGATTATGGGAATTTTGGGAGAATTTGGCCGGTTTTCAGAATATAAATTGATTTTGAGAAAGAGTGAGATGTTCCTGACCAATGCTAGGGGGCAGGAAAGGAGGTCAGGGGAGTTGCCATGGGGTGATGGGGACTTGGTTTAGATACCTTGGAATCCAGGTGGCACGGAGCTGGGTCCAGCTTCATAGATTGAATTTAGCCCGATTGGTGGAGGGGATGAAGGCGAATTTTAGGAGGTGGGACATCTTGCTGTTGTCGCTGGCTGGACAGGTGCAGACAGTAAAAATGACGGTGCTGCCGAGGTTTCTGTTTGTGTTTCAGAACCTCCCTATCTTCCCCAAGTCCTTTTTCAGGAAAGCGGGTGCGGTGACTTTTCTGGAGAGGGGGCGAGGGAATGGGGAGCTGGTATTGCCAAATTTGACCAATTGTTATTGAGCTGAAAACATTACGATGGTGCGGAAGTGGGCTTTGGAGAAGAGAGGGCATGGGGACGGATGGAGGCGGCATTGCCTAGGGGAATGTGCTCGAGGGCTTTGTTGTTGGCTCCTCTGCCGTTCTCACCGGCAAGGTATTCCATTAGTCCAGTGGTGGTATCAGCCTTGAGGATTTGGAGGCAGTGTAGGCAGCACTTGGGGCTAGAGGGTATGTCATTGTGGCTGCCTATTTGTGATAACCATAGGTTTGTGCCAACAAGACTGGATACGAGATTCTGGGGTGGCAGCAGGTGGAGATTGAGCATGTCAAGGACTTCTTTATAGGGGGAAAATTTGCAGGGCTGGAGGAGGTGGAAGAACTGTTTGAGTTGCCCAAGGGGAATGTGTTTAGGTACCTGCAGGTCCGGTGCTGCAAGATAAGATTCTGTCGGAGGACGAAATAGGGGAGGGAAAGGTGTCGGATATTTACAAAGAACTAATGGAATGAGAGGGAGCCCAGGTAGAGTACGTTTTATTTTAAATTTAGAATACCCAATTTATTTTTTCCAATTAAGGGGCAATTTAGCGTGGCCAATCCACCTACCCTGCACATCTTTGAGTTGTGGGGGCGAAACCCACGCAGACACGGGGAGAATGTGCAAACTCCACACGGACAGTGACCCAGAGCCGGGATCGAACCTAGGACCTCGGCGCCGTGAAGCAGCAGTGCTAAACACTGCGCTACCGTACTGCTCCCCAGGTGGAGTATGTTAAGCGCAAATGGGAGGAGGAGTTCTGTGAGGAGGTGTGGGCCAGGTTATGGACTGATGCTTTGCGGACGGTGAATAGGTCCTCGTCATGCTAGAGGTTAAGTCTCATCCAGTTTCAAGTGGTGCACAGGGCCCACATGACAGGAGCCAGGATGAGCAGATTCTCTGAGGGGGTGGAGGATAAGTGTGGGCGATGCGTGGGGGCTGTGAATCACGTCCACACATTTTGGGCGTGTCCATGATTGAGGGGGATCTGGCAGCGGTTCCCGGATGTTCTGGGGGTGAGAGTGTCCCCAAGTCTGGAGATGGCGATATTTGGTGTGTCGGAACACTCGAGAGTGCAGGGAGGAAGGTGGCGGGGTGCAGATGTTATGACCTTGGTCTCCCCGATAGCTCAGAGACGGATTTTTTATGTTGGAGGGACCTGGAGAGGGGGTGGTGCCGGTGATCTATGGGAAAATTCTGGGGGAGGACAAGGTATCATTGGAGGGGGTTAAAGCAAAGTGGGAGGAAGAGAGTTGGGGGAGGGTATAAACTGCTTTATTAAAGATAGAATAAAATAGAATGGACATGAATTGTTAATAATTAAAAACCTTTAAGCTATTGCCTCACAGCAGTCTATTTATCTTAGAAGATGAGGAGCTCACACAGCTGCGATACCATTAGCCACATCTGTGCAATTTTGTCAAATGCTCGGGCAAGCGCTGATCACGCCTCCACGGCCTTCGGCTTCACCGATTACGCCTGCACGGCTTCAACCTGGTCACCACGCAATTCCCTTACTCGGATGGCTTTGTCGGCACCAACCACGCCTGCACGGCTCTCAAACAAGCGCTCCGATTGGCGCCGACTATGGCGGCTTCCAGCTGCCGCCGTTACCTCGGCATAACTTTGGTGACGTTTGGGAGAGCGTCAACACACCTGTGTGGCCTCAACACGTTCGCCCCTACACTTGGGTGGTGGCTAGGCCTCTCTCATGCAGCTTTGGCCCTGCAAGCCTGCCTGCACGGTTCTGCCACCTACACCCGTGCTTCTCACTGCCCTGAGACCTCCTCCCACAGGATTTATTTTAAACACTTGTCCAGGTTGTTTCAAACAGCCCTACTGCACTAATTACACATGGTAGATAGATATACTCATCCTCTTTGCAGAGCCTTTCTGATGATCCAATACGAGTACCCTGCCAATTGTTGTGGCTTTTCTCTTGTCCATAAAATAACTGGAGGGTTCTCAGGCACAGAACGTTCATTTATTGACCAATGTGTTGGGAGAGCCCAGCTTCAGAGATAAACCTCCGGAGCCGACTCTGCCAGTGTACAGAATCAGGTGACATTTATACAGAATATGGTTATGTTAGTTACATATGTGAGTTTACATTAGATCAAGTCTATTTTAAATTTTACTTGAAACAAGTTATGCACACCCAGGCAGAGTGAGTGTTATCTACCCGCCAGTTTTCTATGGATCCCTCCCTAACCTCCCTACTTGCTGTCAGACCCGATACATAGGTTCTTAGGTCGAGTTAGAAAAACATGTTGGTTAACTTTTTATGCTTGAGGGTTGGTTAACTCAATTGGCTGGATGGCTGGCTTGTGAGGCGGAGCAACACCAACAACGCGAGTTCAATTCCGGTACCAACTGAGATGTGGTGGCGCTAAAGCTAAATCACCCCCAGTCGCCTATCAAAGGGGACAGCCGTATATGGTCTTCTGGGATTGTGTAAAATGTCAAAAAAAACTTTACAAGAGCAGCACGCTGGCGCAGTGGTTAGCACTGCTGCCTCACGACGCCGAGGACCCGGGTTTGATCCTGGCCCTGGGTCACTGTCTGTGTGGAGTTTGCGCAATCTCCCCAACCCAAAAGATGTGCAGAGGTGGTGGACTGGCCATGCTACATTGCCCCTTAATGGAAAAAAATGAATTGGGCACTCTAAATTTATTTTTTTAAATGTTAACTTTTTATGCTGACTGTTGTAGATTGTGTTTTTGAACAAGTTATTAAGGTCAATGAAACTGGAACGTGCTTGACCCTTGTACCGACTGCTGTAGATGATGTTTTTAGCTGACATCTTTGTGAAAATTGCTTTAATAAACTGGACTACATGACAGATTCAAAATCCTTTAGAATAACTGCTAACTGTCCGAATAGATTACTGTTAATAAAACCTAACCATTCATCTTCCCACAACACTATTATTAAGGAAAGCTTAACAATGCACTTTGAAAAGCACAGTATGATTGGAACAACTCAACATGATTTTACTTGAGGTAAATCGTGTTTGACAAATTAGAGTTTTTGAGGATGTAACTAGCAGGGCAGCTAGAGGGGCACCAGTAGATGTAATATACCTGGATTTCCAAAAGGCATTTGACAAGATGTTAAACAGAATGTTAACAGGCAAGATGAGGGTTCATGGAGTTGGGCGTAATATCTTAGCCTGGATAGAGGACTGATTAACAAAGAGAAAACAGACTGTGGGCATAAACATAGCTTTTACAAATGGCAGGCACTTAAGACCTGCAAGGATCAATGCCAGGGCCTATATTAATTTTAAAAATATATACTTTTATTAAAGAGTTTTTTCTGACAACGAACACATCAACATCAAACAGCCCAGCAACCTGCTCGTAATGACAATATATATTTTTTAAAACCAACAAAAAACCACAACTGATCTTCTAACTCCCACCAGCTCAACAAAAACGATCCTCAACAATAATAATATCCACCGCCTCCCGCTCCCTCCCCCTTCTAACAGCTGATGGCTACTAATTATTTGTTTTTGCCCAAGATCAAAACATGTATTTAGAAGAATATTCCGACCACTGTAGTGTTAACTATTATACTTCAGGTGTATCATCTCGATACGCTGGGCCTGTGATACAAGGTTCAAAAGTTGAGGTCACAAGGTGATCAAGACAGATACAAAAATAAGTGGCTTATAAAACAAGGAAAACTGCTGTTGAGCGCTGGCTGGGCCAGACCATGGCCCGGAGTACGCTCACTCGGCCATGTGGGGGCCAGTAGTTGGCTGTGCACCCTTGGGAGGGGGCCTCCACGCAGCTATGGGGGAGGGGCCCCTGTGTGGGAGCCCCTGGTGGTCGACCAATGCCACCGTGTGCCTCCGCCCCCCCCCCCCCCCCCACCGGGTTGCCTCCTGGCACATAGCCGTGCTGGAGATGGACATCCGCTGAGTGGCTCTTTCTTCTTTTGCCCTTTGCGGTTCTCCCCATTCCTACTTGCCCTGCACTTTCCCTTGGTGATTTGATCCCCCTTCCCATTGTTCTTCCCCTTCCCTTTCTCTTCCTTATTTCGTGATTTGTCCTATGCGGAGGTTCTGGTGACACGATTGGTTTTCCTGATCCTCCATTTTTCCCTTGAGTGTTCCCTGGTAACCACCAACCTTGCCATCTCCATTTCTACTGAGACGATTTGGTCCCCTTGGTCGGTTGCCACCTTTTCAAGTTCCCGCACTGTCGCTTCCTGCGCCTCCAATCGCCACTCCGTTTTTTACAGCTCCTTCTTGAAGGGGGCCGGGGCATCTGCGCCGGCCACTTTCATCATTGCCATCATTTCCAGCTTGATCGCATTCCTGTGCATCCACTGAATTATTGGCAGGTAGTCAGGCGCGAGTGTTGGTGACCCGGCTCGGTCAGCTATGTCCAACTCTACCTCGCTCTGCATTTCCACCTCCCCGGCTTTACCCCTCCTGGCTTCTGTTAGTTTTACTGTCTCCTCGGCCCCATCTCTTTGCGTCTATGATGATCTTGGAGGAGGGTGGGTTGGTTTTTGCTAGCCTAGTGGCCTATGTTCAGGCTAAATGTGCCATATTCCAAACTTCCAGAGGGAGAGCCACCTTTCCTGTGTCTGCTCAGCGCATCCCCACCACCAGACGTCAGCTCTGCTATTTCGAAGCAACACACAATCAGCCTCTCTCTTTTTATCGTTTGAGGAGGAAGGAGGGAGGGAAACACTACAGCAATGTAATATTTGGGGCTTTACTGTTCTTTGACACTGGGTCTCCCTACTCAAACCCACCCTATACCCGTAACCCAACAACAACCCCCCCCCATACCTTACTTTTTAGGACACTACGGACAATTTAGCATGGCCAATCCACCTAACCCGCACATCTTTGGACTGTGGGAGGAAACCGGAGCACCCGGAGGAAACCCACGCACACATGGGGAGGACGTGCAGACTCCACACAGACAGTGACCCAGCCAGGAATCGAACCTGGGACCCTGGAGCTGTGAAGCATTTATGCTAACCACCATGCTACCATGCTGCCCTCAGAAGTGCAGTAGTCATGTGGACTAAGGTAACTGCCTTGGGAAAGAGAAAACAAGGTATGGCATTGACTCTTTCTCTACCTTATGACAGTAAAATCCGAAGCAAAGTATTTTCTGAACTGGAAATGGAAAAGTTGGACTCAGAAGGAGGTCTGGAGACTCTATTACATTATATGGATAAGATTTCTAAAAAGGATGACTTGTTAAGTGCACATGGTGGGATTTTGATAGGTTCTAGAAAATAGATGAATTCTCCATTGAAGACTATATAATGGAATTTGGCAGACTATATAAAAGGCTGCAGAAACACAATCTGGAATTTCCACAGCCTATGCTGGCCTTCAAATTACTTGACTGCTAGAGTGAGCAACATGGACAGGCTCCTGGTTTTGACAGGAGTTCAGTTTGCAGATAAGGATACCTTATTCATTCAGATGACAGAAGCTTTAAAAAGGTTCTGGGGAAACATTTGACTCTAATGGTTCTGATGACCCAAATAAAGCAGAATATGGAAGATGCACTACTAACAGGATGGCAAAATCATACGGCTACAAACAGGTTTCAAGACTATAGAAGGAGATTGGGACCTGGAAATTATGAAGACAGAAACCCAGTTAGAACCTACAAGAGGAAGATGAACCCCAGAAATGCATGGGGCATGATAAATCGATGTTTTCGATGTGACTCTCCATACCATTATGCTTTCAACTGTCCAACACGTTATAATAGAGTGTTTGAAGCGACACATGACACAGAAGAGTCAGAAGAGGAAAAAGATAGTGACCAGAAAGAGAGCATTGTCCGATTAACAAGCAGTTTTATGCCGGTAAAGAGGGTGTTGGTTGCAGAATCGTTTAATTGTGCTGTATTGGACAGTGGCTGCACATCCACTGTGTGTGGAATTGACGAGTTAAAATGTTATCTGGACTCCTTGAATGCTGAAAATCATAAGGTTAAGGAATTTGAAAGTTCCACAAATTTCAGGTTTGGGGATGATAATACTCTGAAGTCACTGACAAGATTGGTGATCCCTTGCAATATTGCCCGAGTGAATCATTTCATTAGCATGGATGTTGTATCAAGTGAGATACCTTTGCTTCTGAGCAGCCCGTCTATGAAGAAAGTACACGTTGTAGCCATCTTAGATGGCCACCTGCAAAGGACCATGGGAATTATGGTCAAGCCAGGACTCAGCCTATGTGTATCTAAAACACAGGTAACCAGACCTGATCGATACCCCCGCTAGTTTGCATTTTAATGGCCCATTTTCCCAGGACAATAGAACTCCAATCAAGCAACCGGTACAGCCACAGACTGATTGGCACCACTCCCCTTACTCAGAAAGCACAATTGCCAAGGTTAATGACCGCTAAGGGCCCGCCCAGCAACCAAGACACCCGCCCCTTTATTGGCGAAAATCGAAGACAGTGATCAGAGCCCTGTCGAACTATAGGCTCCAAAGTTAAGGACCGCCCCAAAGAGCGCAAAATCCTAGAGGGATAAAAGAGGACACAGCCATGTGTTCTGCCTCTTTTGGATCCGGCTTGTGCCAACCCAATTGCAGCAGGAACAGCCAACTAAGTTCAAGACCAAAAATCGCTACCTGTCGGATGAGCCCAGCAGAGACAGAGCCACTTTCTTTGAACCAGCCAAGTGAAGTCCAGATAAAGGCCTTATCCATTTGCACAGTGCTGGTCAGCCTGACATTAAGTATAGGTTATTGTAGCTGATAGGTATAGTTTAATTCTTGGTAGATATTGTGTTTGCATGTTGAGATAACTCTTGTGTATGTAAATAAACCATCTTTGGAACTAACTACTGGTTTTTTGGTCATCTGATCGATATAAGGGAAGGCTTGTGGTTCACTAAGATAAATGGAAATACCCACAGAATTGGCGACGCTGTTGGGACCGAAACAGAGCAACATTATTGGCGACTCTGGTGGGACTGGATTAGAAGTGACTTTGTCACTCTGAGAGAACCCACAAATTTTGAATTCAATTGCGAGAACGAACCAAGAGTGCAAGTTCCATATCGACCAAATAACCAAATTTCGGAAGTGTGTACTGACCCGCATGCGCACCTAACAGGAAGAGTGAGGTAAACTCTTTAGAATTGTGTACAACTATCGTGGGATTGTGAGCCGGAAAATAGGTTCAGCCATACCCGCTATTCAAATCGCCACCTTATTCCCATGTCCCAAGGGGAATAAGAGAAGTAATGGCCACTAAAGCAATGGAAAGATTGATGAATCACAGGAACCCGAGGTCGCAGCGACCAACAGAGCAGAGCAATGCCCCATATGGGAGGAAGAGTTAAGGAAATACTTAAAGGGGAAAGGAAAGTTGGTTGAACTTTTAAGCTAATGGTGAGTCAGGTCCAGGAAAGATAGGACAGACTTGGTAGGAGAACCAAAGCGAGGTCCACAAGAAAAATGTAGGGAAAGTCAGAAAGCCGATGGCAATAGTGTCCTGTTTGGCACAGTTGCGAGGCACAGAAGAGGTCGAGAAGACGCTCCGTAGGCAGTTAATTGAGAAGGAAGAAAAGAACGAGGGAAACAGTAACAAAAGCGAGAAGATAATTGAGCAATTCCGGGAACAGTTAGCAGCTAAGGATAAGGAAATGGACGATGTAAAACGCGCACACCAATCTTGTCTAGTTCACCTTAGTAGCTTCCAGACCCAGTACGATAAAGCCTGCCAAGATACACAGCGCACAGTCTTGGTAAGAGAGGAAACAGAACAACAGGTCGCCCAGCTAACTAGCAAATGCGCAGATTTAAAAGCAGCTTTGAGAGCGCTCCACAACTCCATTAAGGCACAGAGGCAGAGTACCATTGACCATGCTAAATGCTGACAGAAGATAGAAAAGTTACAGTCGCTACTCTCAGTACAGAATGGCTTCAGGTACACTTTCGGGCAGAATTTAGATGAGGAACATGCTCCGGATTGGCAAGAGTTAAACAAACGCGGCCAAAAATACGTAGAGGACACGGGAAATCAAAATCGAGCCCCCCACGCCCCAAAAAGAAAAGCACCCGCAGCACCGACTGCACAGGCAGCACACACCCCCACTCACAATTCGACCCCCATGAATCCGGTTACCACACAACGCAGGTCATCGGATCAGGGTGAGCCTGATATTGTTTACACCACCCCACTATCCATAACCCAATTAAGAGAAGCTTGCACGAAAATTAGTCCATTCCAGCCCACCGCAGACCCACACAGCTTCTTTGAGGAGGTGCGCCAACAAAAGGTTATGTATGGCCTAGACGAGAGAGAGGAAGTAAAGCTAATAGTTATGAGCTTTAGTCAGTCCGTAAGGTCAGCTTTGCCAGAACCCCAAAATGTAGCAGGAGGAACCCTACAGGAAATGAAAACAGCCAGATTAGATGCCATTGGGTATAACAAAGGAGATCCAGTCGAAGGTTTAAATCACTGCAGGCAAAAGAAGGGAGAACATCCGACCACATTTGCTGGTCGCCTATGGATTCATTTCATGGCAGTCTACGGACAACTGAACCGCGCACACCTAAATGAGGAGGACACCGCTAAATGGACACCTTGGTCTTACATGCCACAGACGCAGGTCAAAAGGTTTGTGTAAACTTAAAACCCGCAGACCACACACACCATGAAGTTTGGGTACTTAAACGACTTTCCAGAGCATGGGAACAAACCCTACACCGACAGACAGATCAGGACGATATAGAAGCAAACATGCACCCAGTTAGGACTAGCCAGGACCCAGCATGGATAAACAAGGGTAGACACGAGGGACAGCACCCCAGAGCACAGGCACCACAAGGTTGTTACAATTGTGGCCACATAGGACATTACGCCCGCGACTGCCAACAAAACCCCCGAACCATCAATGATACCAACAACCAAACCCCCCCACCTAAGAACAATGTTAGGCCCATGCATAATGTTAGCACCCGTTCAGACGACTTAGTGTTTAACTCCACAGATTGATGGTGTTCGGACTCCCCAACTTGGGTCTGTGACACTCGCTGGGACAAATCGGGCAGACCAGTAGTTACAGGCACAGTCCGGGGACATACAGTCAATTTTCTTTGGGACACTGGAAGATCCCGCACCACTTTGAACTCCTCCACCATGTTTCAACAGGACAAATGGCCCACCACAGACACCATCACCCTGAGTGGATTCACAGGCCACATGCAATAAGGATATATCACAGCTCCCATGCCCATTCAGACAGGGAACATTAGCACCAAACACCACGTTGTTTTAGTTGACTTACCCCAAACCGCAGAGCACATTTTAGGCATTGATTTTATGAGCTCCCATAACCTTTCGTTTGACCCAGTACACAAATGTGTATGGCGAATGGCTAAAACAGCTAGGGCTCCCGCTATGCTCACAGTGGGGGATTATGAAAACAGGATTTGCCCAGTAGGGGACTGTTGGTTTAATCCGCAAACAATTAGTGCAGACCAGACGATTAGAGAAGTCCTCATAAAACACAAAGCTTCGTTCGCACAACACAAACACGACTGTGGGAAGATCCCAGATACAGTAAAGATTTCAAGTACCGATCCAAAGCCGCAAAAGCATTACGGTTTCCCACAGCAAGCCGAAGGTGAGATTTCGAAGGTTATTAACAGTTTGTTAGACCAAGGAGTTATTCGCCCGGTAGCGTCCACAAATAATGCCCCAATTTGGCCCGTAGAAAAGCCCGATGATTCATGGCCACTAACTATCGACTACCGAGAACTTAATAAGGTAGCCCCTTTAGCAGCCCCCACTGTTGCCAGGAGTCCCACGACCATGCTCAAACAGGGAGTACAGGCAAAGTATTTCACAGTGCTGGACATCAGCAATGGCTTTTGGTCCATCCCGTTAGACAGGGCCTGCCAGTATAAATTTGCATTTACTTTTCAAGGGCAGCAGTACATGGACATGCCTCCCAGAAGGATTCCATAACTCCCCCTCCATTTTCCACGGATAATTGGCCAACAGACTTTCTAAATTTTCTCAACCCGAATGCCTCATACAATACATAGACTATTTGCTCTTGCAAACGGACACAATAGAGGAACACGTAGAGCTCTTATCTGAATTACTAAGCCTACTGCAATTAATCGGATGCAAGGTAAACCCCAAAAAGGCCCAGATTTTAAAGGAAAAGGTTCTTTATTTAGGCGCCATCATCACCCATGGGAAGAGAGAAATTGACCAAAAACGGATCGAGTACATTGTTAAATTGCCCCTGCCCCAAAATGTCACTGCACTCCAGTAATTCCTGGGTTTGATAGGATATTGCAGATATTATATAGATGGTTTTGCCACCAAAGCAGCCCCACTCTCAGAGCTCTTTAAAAAGAACGCCCCATGGGAATGGCTTCCACAGCACACAGACGCCATTGATGATTTAAAACACGCCCTAGGCACAGACCCCGCTTTACAAGTTCCAGAGCCAGACTTGCCCTATGCCATAGCAACCACTGACCGAACCCTATCAGCAGTGCTCCTGCAAGAATGACATGATCACTTGGGACCCTTGGCCTATGCCTCAAGAGTATTAGACCCCGTAGAGCAAGGATTCTCAGCCTGCGAACGGCACTTACTTGCAGTCTTTTGGGCAGTACAGTACTTTGCATACATCACAGGCCTCAACCCAGTCACGAACTTGACCGAGCACACCCCCACGCAACTATTACTAGATGGTAGATTAAAGGACGGTTCAGTCAACCAAATCAGAGGAGCTCGCTGGACACTACTGTTAGAAAGCAGGGACATTACGGTAAAACGCACCAAAACCAATACATTTCTGGCTGATGATCTCCAATATGCAGGGACCCCACATGAGTGCCAGATCATAGCAGCCCAACACCACACAGTAAGTACCCTTTATCCCAAAGTCACTACACCCACGAGCAGGCAGTAAGACACAGAATTCCCAAACCACAGGGGATACTTAAAAAATTTATGTAGACGACTCATCCACAATCAAAAATGGAGTTAGAATTACTGGTTGTGGAATTTACGTGGAAGACGCACAGGGCGCCCACTAGAAGAGATCTCTTTGAAATTGCCCGGCCACCTAGGTTCAGAAGCAGCAGAACTCACAGCCGTAGCCGATGTAATTCAGCACCCCGACTCTTTTCCAACTCCCGCAGACATACACTCAGACAGCCTGTAGGTGTGCAACAACTTAGCAGAATGCCTGCCCCTGTGGGAATGTCGAGGTTTTGTTTTAGCCGACGGAAAACCCCTACCTCTGCCCCGTTGTTAAAGCACATTCTCCAGACAGCCTCAGACTGCACATACGGTATCATTAAAGTAAGAAGCCATCATCGCTCCTCTCCACCCGGTAATGTAAAGGTAGACGCCTTAGCCAAAGCAGGATCCCACCATGGTCACTTCTGGCAGCCACCCTAAAGCGAACCGATACACTCAGTCCAGGTTTCCCAGACCAATATTGAGGATCTATCTGAAGCCCAAAAAGCAGACGACACCCTCAAACAGGTTTAAGACGGCAACTTCCCAGCTCCCTATGATGAATGGAAGGACGCACTGACTGTACAGGACAACATAGTTTTGAAAAACGCAATTTATGTGGTCCCCACCCAGGACAGAAACCAGCTCATTTACCAATTTCATGACGGACACGAACATCAGGGGATAGACAACCATTGCCCATTAATGACTTTGTGTTGGTGGCCCGATTTAAAATCGATGTAACCCATTACATAGAGAATTGCCTTATCTGTGCTCAGAACAATCCCGAACGTTACTCCAAGAAAGGACAATTATGTCACACCCGACCTGTGAATGGCCCTTGGACAAATTTGCAAATCGATTACATTGACCCCCTTCCCCCTTGCAGAAATGTTTTCAAGTATGTGCTGGTTGTAATTGACACCTTTACAAATTGGGTAGAAGCATTTCCATCACGGAAAAACACAGCAAAGGCCACCACTAAGATTTTGACCCAACAGATATTCACACGCTGGGGTCTCACCCGCAGCATTGAGTCAGACCAAGGTTCCCATTTCACCAGCGTCATGCAAAATGTTTTAACAATTTTTGGGATCAGGCAGAAATTCCATATAGCATATCACCCCCAATCCAGTGGCATTGTTGAGAGAATGAATCGAACTTTAAAAACGACCATTAGGAAGATGGTGCAACAGAACAATACCAGGTGGGACACAGTCCTCCCATTTGCTCTCATGTTTATTCGGAACACCGTTTCCAATTTCACAGGTTTCACCCCCCACACTTTCATGACCGGACGGCCCATGAAGGGTACTGAATATTTATTAGGTCTCGATCTGGTAAGCTTTACAGGTACTGCCCTCAGCCACGAAAAAGCAGTCCAAGAGGTTACAGATAACATTAAAAGTGGCACAAATCGCTGCAGCTGTCCGATTAAGACCTAGAAAGAAGCAGAGTAAAGCCTGCTTTGACAATTACAGCACAGGAACAGGCCCTTCGGCCCTCCCAGTCTGCACCGATCCAGGTCCTTTATCTAAACCTGTTGCCTATTTTCCAAGGTCTACTTCCCTCTGTTCCCTGCCCGTTCATATACCTGTCCAGATGCATCTTAAATGATGCTATTGTGCCCGCCTCTACCACCTCCACTGGCAAAGCGTTCCAGGTACCCACCACCCTCTGCGTAAAAAACTTTCTACGCACATCTCCCTTAAACTTTCCCCCTCTCACTTTGAAATCATGACCCCTTGTAATTGACATGTAATTGACACCCCCACTCTTGGAAAAAGCTTGTTGCTATCCACCCTGTCCATACCTCTCATAATTTTGTAGACCTCAGGTGTAGTTTAACTCGTAGTAGATATTGTGTATGCATGTTGAGATAACTCTTGTGTATGTAAATAAACCATCTTTTGAACAAACTAACTGGTTGTGTGGTCATTTGATCGATATAAGGGAAGGCGTGTGGTTCACTAAGATAAATAGAAATACCCACAGTATTGGTGACGCTGTTGGGACCGAAACAGAGCAACAACATGAAATTGGATATGGAACAGGATAAGCCAACATGGATTTGCCCATTAAAAGTTCTTCCGGATGGAACTTATAAGGCAAAGGCCATGCTTGTGGCAAGGGGATTTGAAGAAAACTTAGAAGATCAGGATTTAAGGGTAAATTCACCTACGGCAGGAATGGTTATTTTAAAGATCTTCTTGGCTCTATTAGCCACAAAGGCATGGGAATGCAAATCTATAGATATAAAAGCTGCCTTCTTGCAGGGGCATCAGTTCCAGAGAAACATTTTTCTCCATCCTCCTAAAGAGGCAGCTAACACAGAATGTGTATATGGATTAAATGATGCATCTGGGGTCTGGTACAGTTTTATTAAAGTTAGGCTGTTGCCAGGTAAAAGCAGATCCAGCTACGTTTTACTGGCACTAAAAAGGAAAGCTTTCTGGCATCTTTATGATGCATGTTGATGATTTTTTTGTGGGGTGGGACTAGTGATTTCAAAGCTACTGTAATCTCTGGTTTGTGGAAAGAATTCAGGGTTGGAAGTCAGGCTTCCGGTGCACTTAAATATATTGGATTGGAAATCGGACAAACTAAGTTAGGGGCAACTTTACATCAGCAATCTTATTTGGAAAGCATCAGCCCAATAGAAATTAGTCGTGGCCGGATTTCACAAAACACGCAATGGTTTCAAAGATGGAAAAAGAGCAACTGCGAAGTTTAATTGGGCAACTGAATTTGTTAGGTAAACAGACTAGACCGGACGTGAGTTTTGATGTCTTAAAGATGAGTACAAAAATGAATGATCCCAAAAGTGGAAGACATAATAAGAGCAAATAAAGCGTTGGTCAAACTGAAAATGCAGGAGTGTGTTTTGAGGTTCCCGGTTTTAGGTAACCGTAGGCACTTGAAACTCATAGTTTATAGTGATGCGTCCTATGCAAATTTATGTAATGGGATTTCAAGCACAGGAGGTTTTATAATTTTCCTTTTGCAGAACAATGGTAAATGTTGCCTTCTTGTGTGGATAACAAAGAAAGTAAGGAGAGTGGTCAAAAGCACTTTGACTGCTGAGACGTTAAGCCTTGTAGAGGTGGTGGATATGGCCTTTTATATATCTCAGATATTGACAGAAATTTTGGGATTGGGGAATTTGGTAATATACCTATTGAATGTCACATTGACAATAAATCTCTATGGGAAAATGTGCACTCTACAAAAAGTATCAATGAAAAAAAGGTTAAGGATAGACATCGCAAGTTTGAAGCAGATGTTGGACAGAGGGGAAATAGCAAAAATTTAATGGGTGGACAGTAGCTATCAACTGTCAGTCTGTTTTACAAAGAGGGGCTAGTTCACATACATTTTTGGATATTGTTAATGAAGGGCACCTGTTTCTGCAATTGTTTTTTATGTGCATCCAAAAATGAAAAAAAGGGGGGAAATTGTGTGTGTGTTTTTGAGTTTCTTGTAATTTTGTTTTCACCTAATTATTTTTGTTTTCTCCAAGGTAGGGGAGACTGTTAAGTAATGGGTTAAGAGACATTCCAATTAGTTGTCTCATTTATGTTAAGCATCTAATAATTGACACTGATATGTAAAGGGGCTTCGGGTGGCTTGTGTCAGGTGATGTGATAAGAGTTTTGTGCAGAGTCTGTTAAAGTAAAATAAAGGTGTTTGTGAAAAGGAGCAGACCCTTTGACTCTTTATACAACAGCAGCTAAACGTCTAACATTAATGACTCAGATGAAGAGACAGAGAGTAATGTATCACAGTTTGCTGATGATATCAAGCTAGGTGGAAAGGTAAGCTGTGGGGAGGACACAGAGTGGCTGCAATGAAATAAACAGGTTAGGTGAGTGGGCAACAAGATGGCAGATGGAGGATAACGTGGGGAAGTGTGAAGTTATTCACTTTGGTTGCAAGAATAAAAAAAGCAAAATATTATTTTAAAAGGTGAGAAACTGAAGTGTTGATGTTGAGAGATTTGGGTATGCTTGCACAGGAAACACAAAGTTAGCATAGTGTTGTGGGATTTTTATATTCACCTGAGGGGGAAGATTAGGCTGATAAATAAATAATCAATGGACAGCAATTTCACCTAACAGCAGGATTGGAGACAAGATATAATTTATGGTAAGATTCAAACTCAAGAGAAAGGGTGTGATACGATTCCTGGGAAAGAGCAAGCAGTCGTCAGCTAGAACGCCTGTTCGACACTCTAAATGGTAAATGAGGGGGCTCTTCTTATTGAGATTGTTTTGTGTTTTATTGAGTTTTTTAAAACACTCAAGTGATTTCAAACTTTAATGAGGGCTGTTTCTCTTCTTGGACAAGCAGCATGTTTCTTCCAATCACCTGAGGAAGGAGCAGTGCTCTGAAAGCTAGTGATTTGAAACAAACCTGTTGGACTTCAACCTGGTGTTGTAAGACTTCTTACTGTGCTCACCCCAGTCCAACAAGAAATGACCACATCATTTCTTGCAATGACCCATGAAGACATTATTGTTTCCCAAACTATCATTGTTATGTAGATTAAATACATGTATTGTGTGTGACACTTATAATGCTTGTAATTGGTCAGAAGTGAAGATGAATTGAAGGGGCATAGCAGCATGTGAGGAGTATGGGCCAGCTGCAGACTGAAACTTGGATACCCAATCAGTTTTAATTGTCAATGATGCAGATCAGTGAATCTGCACTTGTTTCCCAATGTTCAATTTGATTTGATTAGTTTGAGTGCAGGCTGTATCTGTGAGGTGAAGCAACAACATGCACACATCAAACAGATGTCAAAACAATACTCTCTATTTACAGTTAGTAAGAATGACTTTAAAGCATTCACAAGTGATGATAAAATATCAATGAATGATGTCCGACCAAATGATGAGGGGTGGATTGTAATCAGGTTGGATTTAAGATGGGCAGGGGCGATAGTGGAATGCACCCACTGGCCTAAATTTCAGTTGCAGAAAATTTTTTAACCCATTTAAATGTCACCCAGCACAGACATGAGGGCAACTGCTGGCAGGCAAACGCAGGGCAGTCCTTAGCACTTTCAGGTTTCAGCTGGTACCATGGGAGGGGGAGCTAAATCGGATTCCGTAGCACCCGTTTCCTATCCTCTCTATGGCAACCTAACACTCAAACATGGCGTCCACATACATCCAACGGGAAGAGTACAGCACACCATCTTAGTAATAGGGTCATGAGTGCCCACCTAACAACTGGCAGCAGCGCGCAGCATTGGCAGATGACAATCCGTGTGCCAGTGTCTTACCTTAATCTCGCACAGCTGAGCACAACATTAAGTGTCAGACCTACCCCCTCCACCCCCATCAGCGCGATTTAAAGGGATCATGATTTCACAGATTCCTCTGACTGTTGGGATGTGAGTGTTTGAGAAGGAGGAGTGCAGGTACCTACATCATTGATTGCTCCAGCTCAGCCAAAGCCTTAGTGATGCTGTCCCCTCCATTATGACCAGCATGGGAAGTGAGCGAGTGAGTGCCATGCAATATGTTTGGGTGATGTGACTGTCTTCATTAAATAGCTGCCACTATGTGCAAGCTGTGTGCAGGCTGGCAACAGTGCAAAGTGTGTACGATAAAGTATATGAAGGAAAGGGTTGAGTATAGGTTGATAGATACATGCCAATAAGTGGATGATGAGGATGAAATGAATTGAACAGTTCTAAGTTCTTGGAGCAACTGCCCTGGCACTGGCCTCCACCTGGACTTCCTCCCACTGTTCCATCAGCGTGTGTCTGCCAGGCCTTCTGCCTCTCCTGTGGATACTGGGTGTCTCTCCTTCTTTCCACCTCTTGTGCATCACTCCACCTTCAGTGCATCATTTGAAAACATTGCTGCTCACTCTTTTGCATAGCTCCAAAATATCAGAGCCCAGATTCACTTTCCACTCTATGACACTACTAAATGCTGCCTTGATATCAAGGGCAGTCACTCTCATCTCACCTCTATTACCTGAGTCAGCTGGCAATTAAACATTCACTAAAAGAATGGATGGTTCACTTAAACTCAGCATAGATTAGTTGGGTTGAGATATGCTCTGCTTGGTAGCTCTCAGGGTTCCAACTAAAATGGGTTCAGGGCAATTTGAACATGGTTGGGGGGGCGGAGGAATTCCTCTACTTAAGAAATTCCTCTACTTAATCATAAATTACTTCAGCAGGAAACCTTCTCCAACATGTGTCATTGGGTAGGGGTCCACAACAACAAGCTGTTCACAATGGGAGCTGGACAATACAATATGGTCAGTCTTACTCAGGGAAGCCCCACTGACAACACCTGAAAGTGGAGTAAAAGACAAAAAGTGGCCCAGTGCAGTGTTGGTGGTGTTTTGTCAAAGGCCCGAATCTCTCCACTGCCATGTTGGAATGCAACTCTGAATAAATACTCCAAGGCAGATTACCACACAATAACAAGGCATTGGTGTCTGCTCAGGATAAGTGAAGGGAGGTGCCTCGCCGGTCAATGATGCTATTTACTCTTTCCACTGAAACGGAGGCTGGGTGGCACCCCACTTGCTTTTTATTGATGAGAAAGAACGGGAGAGGCAGCAATTATGAATTTCCCCTCTTGTGAAATTCCTACAAAGAGGAAAACTATGAATGGAGGCCCAGAGTCACATGAACCATGTAGGCCGAGGCCACAGTTGACGGATACGGTCAGATAATCATGCCGAGTTGTATTGTGGTCACAGGGTGGCAGGAGTGAGGGGGTTCATTATTTTTTTGGTTAAGATTCTGCTCCCATTTAATATAGTTTGAGATATAATAGAACAAAATCTCTCATAGCTTAGAAGAATCACTTGGCTTAGGTCTCTTTATGTTGTTACGTTGTGGGTCACCCTCTCTACCGAACAAAGAGTGGGGCAATTGTTTACGACACAAGAAACTGTGAACATAAGAACTAAGAGCAGGAGTAGGCCATCTGGCCCCTCGAGCCTGCTCCGCCATTCAATGAGATCATGGCTGATCTTTTGTGGACTCAGCTCCACTTTCCGGCCCGAACACCATAATCCTTGATCCATTTATTCTTCAAAAAAACTATTAATCTTTATCTTACAAACATTTAATGAAGGAGCCTCAACTGCATCACTGTGCAAGGAATTCCATAGATTCACAACCCTTTGGGTGAAGAAGTTCCTCCGAAACTCAGTCCTAAATCCACCTCCCTTTATTTTGAGGCTATGCCCCCTAGTTCTGCTTTCACCCGCCAGTGGAAACAACCTGCCCGCATCTATCCTATCTATTCCCTTCATAATTTTATGCATTTCTGTAAGACCCCCCGCATCCTTCTAAATTCCAATGAGTAGAGTCCCAGTCAACTCGACCTCTCCTCGTAATTCAACCTCTTCAACTCTGACCCAATATCTGTACAGGAGAGTGTGTGACCCACTGTCTGTACAGGAGAGATTGTGACCCACTATCTGTACAGGGAGAGAGTGTGACGCACTATTTGTACAGGGAGAAAGTGTTTGACCCACTATCTGTACAGGAAAGAGCGTGACCCACTATCTGTACAGGAAAGAGCGTGACCCACTATCTGTACAGGGAGAGTGTTTGACCCACTATCTGTACAGGAAAGAGCGTGACCCACTATCTGTACAGGGAGAGAGTTTGACCCACTGTCTGTACAGGAGAGATTGTGACCCACTATCTGTACAGGGAGAGAGTGTGACGCACTATTTGTACAGGGAGAAAGTGTGACCCACTATCTGTACAGGGAGAGTGTTTGACCCACTACCTGTACAGGAAAGAGCGTGACCCACTATCTGTACAGGAAAGAGCGTGACCCACTATCTGTACAGGGAGAGTGTGTGACCCACTATCTGTACAGGGAGAGTGTTTGACCCACTATCTGTACAGGAAAGAGCGTGACCCACTATCTGTACAGGGAGAGAGTTTGACCCACTGTCTGTACAGGGAGAGTGTGAACCACTGTCTGTACAGGAGAGTGGAACACACTAACTGTACATGAGAGAGAGTGACCCACTGTCTGTACAGGAGAGTGGAACACACTAACTGTACATGAGAGAGAGTGTGACCCACTATCTATACAGGGAGAGTGTTTGACCCACTATCTGTACAGGGAGAGTGTTTGACCCACTATCTGTACAGGAAAGAGCGTGACCCACTATCTGTACAGGGAGAGAGTTTGACCCACTGTCTGTACAGGAGAGAGTGTGACCCACTATCTGTACAGGAGAGTGGAACACACTAACTGTACACGAGAGAGAGTGTGACCCACTATCTGTACAGGGAGAGAGTGTGACCCACTAACTGTACAGGGAGAGTGAGACCCACTATCTGTACAGGGAGAGAGTGTGACCCACTATCTGTACAGGGAGAGAGTGACCCACTAACTGTACAGGGAGAGAGTGTGACCCACTGTCTGTACAGGGAGAGAGTGTGACCCACTATCTGTACAGGGAGAGAGTGTGACCCACTAACTGTACAGGGAGAGTGAGACCCACTATCTGTACAGGGAGAGAGTGTGATCCACTATCTGTACAGGGAGAGAGTGTGACCCACTAACTGTACAGGGAGAGAGTGTGACCCACTGTCTGTACAGGGAGAGAGTGTGGCCCACTATCTGTACAGGGAGAGAGTGACCCACTAACTGTACAGGGAGAGAGTGTGACCCACTGTCTGTACAGGGAGAGAGTGTGGCCCACTATCTGTACAGGGAGAGAGTGTGACCCACTATCTGTACAGGGAGAGAGTGTGGCCCACTGTCTGTACAGGGAGAGAGTGTGGCCCACTATCTGTACAGGGAGAGAGTGTGACCCACTGTCTGTACAGGGAGAGAGTGTGGCCCACTATCTGTACAGGGAGAGAGTGTGACCCACTGTCTGTACAGGGAGAGAGTGTGGCCCACTGTCTGTACAGGGAGAGAGTGTGGCCCACTATCTGTACAGGGAGAGAGTGTGACCCACTATCTGTACAGGGAGAGAGTGTGACCCACTATCTGTACAGGGAGAGTGAGACCCACTATCTGTACAGGGAGAGAGTGTGACCCACTATCTGTACAGGGAGAGTGAGACCCACTATCTGTACAGGGAGAGAGTGTGACCCACTATCTGTACAGGGAGAGAGTGAGACCCACTATCTGTACAGGGAGAGAGTGACCCACTATCTGTACAGGGAGAGAGTGTGGCCCACTATCTGTACAGGGAGAGAGTGTGACCCACTATCTGTACAGGGAGAGTGAGACCCACTATCTGTACAGGGAGAGAGTGTGACCCACTATCTGTACAGGGAGAGAGTGAGACCCACTATCTGTACAGGGAGAGAGTGACCCACTATCTGTACAGGGAGAGAGTGTGACCCACTATCTGTACAGGAGGGAGTGAGACCCACTATCTGTACAGGGAGAGAGTGTGACCCACTGTCTGTACAGGGAGAGAGTGTGGCCCACTATCTGTACAGGAAAGAGCGTGACCCACTATCTGTACAGGGAGAGAGTTTGACCCACTGTCTGTACAGGAGAGTGTGTGACCCACTGTCTGTACAGGAGAGATTGTGACCCACTATCTGTACAGGGAGAGAGTGTGACCCACTGTCTGTACAGGGAGAGAGTGTGGCCCACTATCTGTACAGGGAGAGAGTGTGACCCACTATCTGTACAGGAAAGAGCATGACCCACTATCTGTACAGGGAGAGAGTGTGGCCCACTATCTGTACAGGGAGAGTGAGACCCACTGTCTGTACAGGGAGAGAGTGTGGCCCACTATCTGTACAGGGAGAGAGTGTGACCCACTATCTGTACAGGGAGAGTGAGACCCACTGTCTGTACAGGGAGAGAGTGTGACCCACTATCTGTACAGGGAGAGAGTGTGACCCACTATCTGTACAGGGAGAGTGAGACCCACTGTCTGTACAGGGAGAGAGTGTGGCCCACTATCTGTACAGGGAGAGAGTGTGACCCACTATCTGTACAGGGAGAGAGTGTGACCCACTAACTGTACACAAGAGAGAGTGTTTGACCCACTATCTGTACAGGGAGAGAGTGTGACCCACTATCTGTACAGGGAGAGAGTGAGACCCACTATCTGTACAGGGAGAGTGAGACCCACTGTCTGTACAGGGAGAGAGTGTGACCCACTAACTGTACAGGGAGAGAGTGTGACCCACTATCTGTACAGGGAGAGAGTGTGACCCACTAACTGTACACAAGAGAGAGTGTTTGACCCACTATCTGTACAGGGAGAGAGTGTGACCCACTAACTGTACACAAGAGAGAGTGTGACCCACTGTCTGTACAAGAGAGAGTGACCCACTATCTGTACAGCACAAGCTGTAATGCACTGGCTCTTTAGTTGGACAATAGAACATGACACCCAAACTCTTCAAATGTGTAGAACAGCATATGAAAAATAAGGTTTGGTTAAAATTACTGAAAAGTGTTCCAGATGGCCTGTCGTGTCTAAATGCAGATGGAATTAAATTTTGAAGATCGCAAATATCCTACAAAATCCTTCAAATATTATAAAAATTTGAAGAGTAGAAGAGATAGGTTTGGGAGGAGTGCAATCAGAGTTCTGCAAATAAGCACAGGCACAGGGCGTGATTTGATGTTGATAACCAGTTGGTACCGTGACCCCCTCCTGTCGGGATATCTGTCTTTATTTACAGCTTAGTGATAACACTCATCAATCATGCTTTAAACAAACAGACAACTCTGGAGGATTGGAAACTTTCAGTTTGAACCTCCCAGCCTTTGCTAAATTGAGATGAAGAGGTTCTCAAGAGCAATATGAATGTCACTTTTCAAATCGAAGACTTGTATTACGGCTTCTAATGCAATAATGCATCATTTGCAACCCTCTAACCTCGAATAAATTGATTGCTTCCAAGCAAATCTGCTCAGGCAAACAGCTTGATTTTCGAATTTACTGGCACTCATTCCGACTACATTGCTATTGAGGAAGCGGTTTTGTGTCAAGCATCGAGAGAGACAGCAAATTGTTTTTGTCTGGTCAAATACAGAGCAGCAGCTTCATTCAAAATCATGTGAAGAATTTAAGGGACGATAGCACCAGTGGTTAACATACCTCTTTGTCTTTGGAAATAACCGGTCATGTGTTAGAATCCCACAGACACCGTTCCCACACCCTGTGCTCTACCTGCACGCGCTGATCCATCCTGAAGCCTGCGCTCTGCAATCTACAACAACGTTAACTGAACTCCTCCATTTCACACTCACCTCTGCATTCTGACCAACCCGGGTACTAAATTTCCACACCTGGTTTTACACTGTAATCTCCAGTTCACCCTTTCACCGTGATACAGTTCATGGGAATTGACTCCATTCCACTTCCATTTTGCAGTGGTCGTAACCCACATGGTTTGCCTATAGGTTGAGAAGAACACTCGCACTTCCCCATCCCCAGTATCAGAGAAGCATTTGTAACTATCCATTCAGAGGACGACCTGCTGTGGTCCCTACATTTTATCCCATCCTTTAAGTTACAAAGCCAATACGCAGAGTGGACAGGCCAAGCCCTTAATCCATCAATTTGCTCGCTCCAAAAATAAAATTCAAATTGAAGCCAACACGTGGTCTCCACAAGAGAGACATGCAAGGTCCAAGCTGACAAGGAAGGACATTGCACCTCATCCTGGGTTTGATCTGAGGCTTGATCTCAGCCAAAAGGCTGAGTAGGGCTGCATGTTGACCTATTTTATTAAACCAGGTTAAAGTACAACATGTTTGTTCCTCACACCTGAGGAAGGAGCAGCGCTCCGAAAGGCAGTGTTTGAAACAAACATGTTGGACTTTAACCTGGTGTTGTAACTAAGACTTCTTACTGTGCTCACCCCAGTCCAACGCCGGCATCTCCACATCATATTTAATTAAATGAAGCTCGTATCAGTTGTGTCACGGCTAATCAATATTGTAGAGTGTGGTTCAAACGGGTTCCAACAACCTTCATTATATGCAAAACATCTCATGCTTCTTGTAATTAACTCCAATTGGCTTTATTGGTTGGCCAATTGGAGTATGAGCTCCCTCAATGATAGCTCATTGAGGGGGCCCATATAATCACCTGTGTAGGCTTTGTGAGTCAGTCTTAAGTTGACTGGACTGCTCGCAGCACTGTTTGTAGCTGCTCCTGTAATATTGTTATTGTAAATAAATATTGGTGTGGTGACAGAACTCCTGCCTCCCGTGGATTACTACAGTGGCGACGAGGTAAACTACGAATTTTGCGGAGACCAGCTGCCGCACTCGGAGGGTAAGCCTTGCCATTTAAAAAATGCCGTTTTTTGGGAGGTTAGAGGCATTTGACCCGGCTATTGAGGACTGGTCCCAGTATGTGGAGAGAATGTGTTACTTCTTCCGGGCAAATGATATACTGACGGACGAAAGGAGACGGCTTATCCTGCTGTCGGCGTGCGGACCCTCAGCTTTCGCCATTATACGTAGTTTGACTTATCCCGATGCGCCGGACACGAAAACTTTCCAAGAAGTAACGGAATTGGTGAAAGAGCACTACGACCCAAAAGCACCCCTCATTTTGTGTAGGTACAGATTCTACACAGCGAAGCAGGAAGACAGGGAGTCAGTCACAAATTTCTTGACCCGCCTGAGAAGGCTGGCGGAAAAACGTGAGTTCGGCCCGACGCTAAATGAAATGCTTCGGGACCGGTTAGTGTGTGGTATAAACGACCTCACAATACAGAAACGCCTGTTGGCAGAAACGGAGCTAAACTGCAGGCAGGCGTTACAGCTCGCACTGTCCCTAGAAAAGGCAGCAAGTGGGGCGCGGGAACTACAGGGCACACCAATGGAGGTAGATACCTGTGAGAGGGACTACCACAACGTGTCCTGCTACCAGATAGCCGCTCTCAGGAAAAACCTGAGGAATAGAGGGAGAAAGGAAAACCCCAGAACTGCCCCCAAGTCTGCCAGGACTAACTGGAAACACAGGGAAGTACCGGCTGAGGCTCCCCCAACAGAGAAGGACCGTTTCTGGCACCAGACAGAGTGGGGTAACAACGACAGAAACCCTAGAAGGAGGTGGCAAAAGAGGAATAGCAGGGAAGTACACAATCTAGACGCCCCATCCTCCTCCGAAGGGGAACAATTATATAATATTACAACGAAGAAAGCAGAACCCATTAGGATTACCCCACGGGTGAACGGGCGGCCGACAATAATGGAAATAGACACGGGTGCAGCCGTATCAGTAATGGGAGTGGCAGCATTTAGAAAAATCAAAGATGGACTCCAGCCACTAACCCTAACAAAAACATTGACAAAACTTAAAACGTACACGGGGGAACCCCTGGAAGTTCTAGGCACGACTCATGTACCTGTGGAATATGAGAAACAATTGCTCAGATTACCGTTGGCAATAGTAGAGGGCTCCGGACCGAGCTTAATTGGACGGAACTGGCTGAAAGACCTAAAATTAGATTGGATGAAAATTTTCCAGAGTGGAAGCGGGCAGTTGAGTGGAGTACTCCAAAAATACCCGGAGGTCTTCCAGGAAGGTTTGGGGGAAATCATAGGCGCCAAAGCAACTTTGCACGTAGACCCAGAAGCCCTTCCGAAATTTTGTAAGGCCAGGCCGGTACCTTTTGCATTAAGAAAGAAAGTAGATGACGAAATAGAAAGGTTACGGCGCGACGGCATTATCAGACCAGTACAATTCTCGGAATGGGCAGCGCCGGTGGTACCAATTTTGAAGCCAGACGGCTCAATACGTCTCTGTGGAGATTTCAAACAGACAGTAAACAAATACGCACTGCTGGACAAATACCCAATCCCGAAAATAGACGACCTATATGCCAAATTGGCAGGTGGGCTTTTGTTCACGAAACTAGACATGAGCCACGCCTACCTGCAGTTTAAACTGGACAAGGGCTCCCAGAGGTTCGCTACGAGCAACACCCTGAAGGGCCTTTTTTGTTGTACTAGGTTACCTTTTGGAGTGTCATCAGCCTGCGCTATATTCCAGCGTACGATGGAAAATATTCTGCAGGGACTACCGCAGATGCCGATTTATTTGGACGATGTCTTAATCACGGGTAGGACAAACAGGGAACACTTAAGGAACCTGGAGGAAGTGCTCAGGCGTTTCGCAAAGGCAGGTGTATAGCTAAAAAGGGAAAAATGTGTTTTTCTGGCCCCACAAGTGACGTACCTGGGATATAAAGTAGACGAGTCGGGCTTACATCCATTAGAAGACAGAGTAACGGCAATAAAAGAAGCCCCAGCTCCCACCACGGTCCAGGAGTTACGATCATTTCTAGGGTTGGTAACCTATTATGGAAAATTTATTGAAAATAGGGCATCCATCCTAGAACCCCTCCACCAGCTACTAAAAAAGGGGCAAGAATGGAAATGGTCCACCCGCCAAAACCGAGCATTTAGGGACATTAAGGAACAGCTGTCATCCGAAAATGTCCTAGAGCATTATGACCCAAGGAAGGAGTTGGTGGTCACTTGTGATGCATCCCCATACGGGGTAGGAGCCGTCTTAGCCCATAGAGGAAGGAATGGGGAAGAACGGCCAATAGCCTATGCTTTGAGAACCTTGGCGATGGCTGAGAGGAAGTACGCCCAAATCGAGAAGGAAGGACTGGCGGTGATATTCGCAGTAAAAAAATTTCACCAGTATCTGTACAGGCGGAAATTCACCATAGCGACGGGCCATAAGCCGTTATTAGGGTTATTAAAAGAAAACAAGTCAATACCCCCGATTGCATCAGCTAGAATCCAACGCTGGGCGTTGCTACTGGCGGCATATAGATACGTTCTGGAGCACAGACCGGGAACGTGAGTAGCACATGCAGATGCTTTGAGCAGACTTCCCCTCCCGGACACTCCGCCGCAAATACCAAAAGTAGAGGAGACAGTAATGACTACCAACAAAACCAAGGTCACCCTACCAGTAGACCAACATATTCGGTTGTGGATGCAAAAAGACCCAGTTTTAGCCAAGATGAAGCATTTACTGCTAACAGGGGAACTGGAAAGACCAGTGGAGCCCCAGATGCACCCATGCTGGAGCAGAAGGGACCAAATAACCGTAGAAGACGGTATCCTATTATGGGGAGCCCGGGTAATCGTCCCAGCTCAGGGCCGTCAGGCAATCTTAACTGAGTTACATCACGAACACCAGGGGTGTCTAAAATGAAGATGCTAGCTCGAAGCTACGTTTGGTGGCCAGGTTTGGACACAGACATAGCAGCCTTGGTACGTCGGTGCCAGGAGTGCCAACAGGGGCAAAGAGTGCCACCAGCGGCGCCATTGCACCCGTGGGAATGGCCAGGCAGACCGTGGACCCGCCTGCATATTGACCACGCCGGCCCTTTCATGGGCTCAATGTTTTTGGTGATAGTGGACGCCCACTCCAAATGGTTGGACGTCCACCGGGTAAACACGGCAAGCACAGCATCGACAATTGAAAAGCTCAGTGCCTCGTTTACAACACATGGACTTCCGGAGGTATTGGTGTCGGACAACGGAACGACATTCACAAGTGGGGAATTTGGAAAATTCCTGAAGGAAAACGGAGTCCGTCAGATCAAAACAGCCCCTTACCATCCAGCGACCAACGGCCTGGCAGAGAGAGCGGTCCAGACACTTAAAGCGGGACTCAAGAAGCAGCCGGCAGCGTCAATAGACACAAAGCTCTCCCGCTGGCTGTTTGATTACAGGACCACACCGCATTCCACAATGGGCATACCGCCAGCTGAACTCTTAAGGGGAAGGCGGCTGCGAACGAGGCTGAGTCTCCTTTTCCCAAATTTAACGGGGAAAGTGGAGAAACAACAGGAGGCCCAACGCAGGGGGCATGATAATAGTCGGCAGCAGAGACATTTCCAGGTGGGGGCACCGGTTTGGGTCAAGAATTATGGGAATGGACCAACGTGGGTAAAAGGCACGGTAGAGTCCCAAACAGGGCCCATATCCTATGAGGTTTCAATAGGAGGTAAGGTGCTGAAGAAACACCTAGACCAAATAAGGGCAGCGGAACCACACCTGGAGGCAGGCGAAGCAGGACCGCCTCGAGCTGGGATAGCCCAGACGGAAAGGATACCCACACCCCAGTCCCGAGCAATTTCTCCAGACCCCGTCATCCAGTCATCAGAGTCGGAGATGGACACACTCGACGAGGCCGCCGCGACACCTCTCCCCGAGGAGGAGGAAGAACAACTTCCAAGGAGGTAGTCAAGGAAAAGACGGGCACCTATAAGGTACACCCCGCCCACTTCGGAGAACGACCCGGCGGACGACAGAGGTGACAGACCCAGACATGAGGAGCAGGAAGAAGCTCAGAGGAATGCCAGCTGGCAGGAGGGGGGGGTGTGTAATGAACTCCAATTGGCTTTATTGGTTGGCCAATTGGAGTATGAGCTCCCTCAATGACAGCTCATTGAGGGGGCCCATATAATCACCTGTGTAGGCTTTGTGAGCCAGTCTTAAGTTGACTGGACTGGTAGCAGCACTGTTTGTAGCTGCTCCTGTAATATCGTTATTGTAAATAAATATTGGTGTGGTGACAGAACTCCTGCCTCCCGTGGATTACTACACTTTTTGGCACATTTATAGATCGAAATGGGTTGGGGGGGGGGGGGTTTGCTGCTTTCTGCCCAGCAAATTGAAGGTTCAGACACCCGGTTGGTGCCTGAGATAGGAGCGCAGTATTATATGAATGTTTTCATGATGCCACCTTCCAGTTGTTGCAACAGCTCTCCTCCTCGGCACCCAGGGGCCTCATTGGAACCTCACGTACCCCTAGAAAGCGCTGCATGGGCCACTCAGCCCAGCAGCCAAGAACGATCAGACATTAATTCCCACAAATCACCGCTTGGCCCTCTCAGGAAGGGGTGTCCTGTGACCCCGGGACAGCACTTTAAACCTGTAAAGAAACATCAAAAACCGGCCTGCTGTTAATTTGGCGACACAGTGAGGTATTGCTGCAAGCCTGCAATGGGAGTTCACAGGTTCGCTCAATTCAAGACAGGCACAACAGACAATTAAACAAAAATCGATCCTGTCAGCTTGCTCCTCAATATTAGCAGCACCACACTCAGGCAACCAGCTGAATGTCCAGTCGGGGTTCTATAGTGATCTTGTGATCTCTGTAAACCTCGAGCTTTGTTCTAGCCAATTCCTCAGTTTCCCTTACTTGTACTGAATGTTTTTTCAGTTCTCCTGTTCACCAATACTTTGCAGAGCTTTAGAATCAGATACACAGTTGGAAACCAACTGGTGGAGCCCCAGAGACATACCAGACCACACCCTACCACCCAGGCCCCCTCTTCTTTCCCTTGTACGTTTACATAAGAACTAAGAGCAGGAGTAGGCCACCTGGTCTACAAGGGAGACAAACAGATCTAAACTTAACAAAATTGTATGATGTTTTACTGGTTTAAGTCCTTATATAACTCATTTAGCATGGCCAATCCACCTAACCCGCACATCTTTGGACTGTGGGAGGAAACCAGAGCACCCGGAGGAAACCCACACAGACACGGGAGAAAGTGCAAACTCCACACAGACAGTCACCCGAGGCCGGCATTGAACCAGAGTGCCTGGCGCTGTGAGGCAGCAGTGCTAACCACTGTGCCACCGTGCCGTCCCAGTAAAATAAAACAAGAAATCACAGCCTGAAAGTCAAGGATATTAAAGATACAACTACTCTGGCTCAAATGAGTGAAAAGCAATTCATTTATTCCTCTTCCATATCACCTTCACTTCACAGATTGCCTGATGTTGTCTTCTTATACTAGTTTGCCTTCATCTTTTAAGTAGAAGCGTCCATTTAAATTCAATCTAAAGCAGCAACATGTTTATTTTACAGTGCACCTCTTTTATAGTTATAAGAATTGACTGCGATTGAACAGACATGTCTGCAATAACTTCAATTATTTTTAAATTAAAAAACTGAAATAGGGCCTCAATTATTTCCTACTTTTATTAATGACTTCGATAACACATGAGGTAGCCACAAATCCAAGTTTAAGACTGGCAACATAGTAAATAGTGTAGACAGCCGTACAGAATAACAAAACATTGCTAGATGAAGCAAGTAGGCAAGCTGGTGATGAATAGATTCAACAAAGGAATCCACATGAAACCATTTTTTTAAATGATGAAAGATCAGGAGCAGTGGAGGTTCAAAGATTAAGGTGTCCACGTACGTTGATCATTAAATTGTAAGGAATCACAGTGCTGCCGTGGTTAGCACTGCTGCCTCACGGCACTGAGGACCCGGGTTCGATCCCAGCCCTGGGTCACTGTCCATGTGGAGTTTGCACATATGCGCCGTGTCTGTGTGGGTATCATCCCCACAATCCAAAGATGTGCAGGCTAGGTATTGACTCTTAATTGGAAAAAAATAATTGAGTACTCTTAAATTTATATTTAAAAAAAGAGATCATTAAATTGTAATTAAGTTTTTTTTTTAAATCAAAAAGGCAAATGGAATATTTATAAATAGAGGACCAGAGTATACATTACACAAACAGGACCTTTGGCCCAACAAGCTCATTGTAGCATTTATGCTCTACTCATCTCCTTCCTAATCACTCAGGATAACTCGTATTCCCTTCTTCCTCAGAATCTTACCAAACTACCCCTTCACTGCGTCTATACTGTACTACTTGCTTCAACCACTTCCCCTGGTGGTCAGATCCACATTCTCAGCACTCTCCAGTGTAAAGTCCTTTCTTCTTAATTGGATTTTTAATTGCCTATCTTATATTGATGGCCTCTGGTTTGCTTTGTTTTGTCTACTTTATCAAACTCTTTCATTATTTTGACATCTCCTCAGCATAATACTTCTTAAGAGAGAAGAAACCTAGCCTGCTCACCCTCACATTTCTGGTAACGTCACCTTTGTAAATCTTTTATTGCTCCCTCTCAAGTGCCTCTATATCCGTTGAATATACGCCGACCATAACTGTATACAGGATTCCACGTGTGATCCAACAAAGGTTCAAGAAATGTTTCGCATAACTGAGGACATTTTACTACAACTAAACAAGTCCCTGATTTGACCACACCTGGAATATTGTTGTAATGAATGTGGGAATTATATATTATATTTGTGGCAGTAATGCTATTAAAAACCCTGGTTCAAAATACATACAGGCAGTGTGTCTACTAAAGCTGTAATTAAGCTGTTGTAAAAGTGCGGGAATCATTGATTCTAACCATTTAGTTGTTCACATATAGATGGCTAATGGAATATTATTTATAGAAAAGAGTTTCCCTGGGTGTAGATAATTTATGAGGAAGCGGTGTTTAGTCCTAGCTAAGCAGGTCATGGGACATCTTAGTGAGATACAGATGATGCAATTAAGGGAGGAGCCAGATTTGGCTGTAGTTTTGGCAGTTTTGCCATAGAATTTGAATCTGACAAGACAGAGGATTTTCAGGTTGTTCCTGAAAGGTTCTCTCTGCAAGGGTCTGCACAGAGAACAGCAAGTAACCCTGATTGTTAACGTTATTTATGAGTGGATTTTGAATTGTATTGGGTGGCTTAGTTGGAATATATATATTGGCAGGTGTAAATAGTGAGTTAAAGTTTTTCCTTTTATTTAAGAACTGGTTGTTAATTGTAAAGCTATTTCTTTGATGGCGACTATTTCTGCCTTTACATTAAAGTTTGTTGAAACATAAAAGATGCCTATTGATCAGAGTCATCACTCCTGGAAGTACCTTTCCTCACAGTTTTACAAATTGCAAAGTTGTTTGGGGTCTTGTCCGGTATCCTCACATGGTGTAAAAGCTCTGAGAACCACACCTTGAACAGATAGATTGGTCTTGGGAGCCGGGCCGCACAGATTCATCAGAATGCTGCCAAGCACCCAGGATTTCCTATGAGGAGAGATTACATAAACTAGGTTTGTATTCACCGAAATACACAAGATTAAAAAGTGATTCGAAGGGTTTTAGGATTTTGAAAGGAATTGATAAGGTAAATAGAGAGAGAAACATTTGCCACTTGTGGGGCAGTATATGAAAGGTAGATATAATATTAAAATTAGAGTCAGCCCATTCAAGAAAAGTTCTAAATGCAAAGGGTGACACAGCTGGGGAACTCTCACGAACAAAAAGAGAGATACTAGCCCAACTAACAATTTCAAATTTGCAATGGATAGATTTTCATTGGCCAAGGCTACGAAGAGATATGGAATCAGGGCAATGGTTGGAGTCAGGATACAAATTAACCATGGTATCACCGAATGCTGGGAGCTGCTCAAGGGGTTGAATGGCCTACTCGTGAAGGCCCAAGGCCCATGATGCAGATCCCATTAATGCTGAAAAAGTAAGATCTATCAAGTGGTGATCAAGCGATCCAAGATTGGGCTTTAGACATTTCCAGACTGGAGGAGGGAGAGGAGAAGCTGAGAAGAATTAGGATTCTGTAACCCAGGGAAGGAGCAAGGAAAGTTCCAAAATCAACAGGGGAAACAACATCACAACACCATATCCTCAGGATGTTGGGGGGCGGGTTGGGGGGGGGCATCAGGATTCCCCCTAGCATCAGATCTAATCCAGGTGCTGAGTGGCATCAGGACTAATCCAAGGATCTGAGCAACATCAAGACTAATCCAAGATCGGAGAGGCATCAGGACTAATCCAGGGACTAAGTGGCATCAATTCTCCACGAATGGAGGGAATGTGGTACCAGGACTCTCCAGTTAAAGAATAATTGTCCTAAACACTGCAGTTATTAGACAGTATGTTCAATAAAGTGTCACTGATGTAGCTTATTAGTTTTAGTTGGCAAGGCTTAGAGGAATCAATTATTAGACCAGCTGGGATTCCGGAGAGAAAATAATTTCTTTATGACTCTCACTAAAAACAAGCTGGTAATATACATTGCCAGAAACGCATCCGCTATGTTTTAATGGGATTGCTTTATACCTTTTCTGGAAATGCAACAGGAGTTGTGGTGTTTCTGAAATGATTCAAGCCACATCAAAAAATATCACCCTGTCATGAACATGGAGCAGTATGAAGAAAATGAAAAAAGGGCTGACGCACTTTTAATGAAAGTAAATATTTCTTAAAAGAAAGCATAAGGGACAGCTGTGTAGCCCAGATTACTTCTGCACATTAGCACCAGGGAACGGTTCAGGTCTTTAATGCACTTAAGTCTCCATGTCTCGTTTCTCCTAAGGCTACGTTCAATGTAGCATGGATTTAAATCTAATGTTATTATATACTTCATAGAACACCAAGCTCAAGGCTGGACAGAACTACCCTCAATACTCCAAGGCAGCCTTTCTTATCGTCCTTAGCCTGAATCCAGGGCACTTCGTTCAAACACGTTTTGCAAAAGATTTCAAGCAGTATATGAAATCTGACTGCAGAGCGAGTGATCTTTTTCATAGGCTCCACTGATAATCTGTTGGTTGAACAGGATTTCATGTTTAGGACTAGGAAGGGAAATTGCTGTGATTAATATCTCAGTCATCATCCACCAGCTGCTTCGCATATTGACAAGAGGATTTTTTTTTGTTGGAAAAGTTGTAAGTTCATTCATGCCCGCTAACATCATTAACTTTAGCATTTCAGCTCACTTGATGCAATCTGACCTTTGGGCAGATGATGAGGTGGATCATGAAAAACTTTACCACAAGTTTGAATTTACCTTCTAAATATGACCATGGTCTGCAGCATCCAAGCTCATGTCTGGGGGGGTTTCCAAGGATGTGTTTCTGCCCCCCAGGCCCCTCCCCACTCCCCCTGAGCGCAATTCCAGAGGGTCCCACCACTTTTTAACCAACTGCAGAGCACCTTCTCTTTAAGTGGTGTGTTTGCCTTTAAGTAGACGTTAACCACCGTCTCCCTCTCTTCCCCCTCCCCCACTGATTCCTGCAGCCAACAAACAGTGCAGGTCGCACCAGCTGTATATAGGAATCATTTGAAATGAAATGAAATGAAATGAAAATCGCTTATTGTCACGAGTAGGCTTCAATGAAGTTACTGTGAAAAGCCCCTAGTCGCCACATTCCGGCGCCTGTTCGGGGAGGCTGGTACGGGAATTGAACCGCGCTGCTGGCCTGCTTGGTCTACTTTAAAAGCCAGTGATTTAGCTGAGTGAGCTAAACCAGCCCCGAAAATGAAAATCGCTTATTGTCACAAGTAGGCTTCAATGAAGTTACTGTGAAAAGCCCCTAGTCGCCACATTCCGGCGCCTGTCCGGGGAGGCTGGTACGGGAATTGAACCTACGCTGCTGGTCTTGTTCTGCATTACATGCCAGTTGTCTTAGCTCACTGAGCTAAACCAGCCCCTTTACAACATCAAGCAGGAGCAATTTAACATCCTGTCTGGGAACTAAATGAACAAGGACAGGTTAATCATGTACCACGATCCCCACGCCTGTCTTGAAGGGTTAGCAAATTTAAACTTCCAGATTTCTTGTCTGCAGTTTAGTACGTTAAATGGATAGAGGGGGAAATGGAGAAAAGTGACAAGCTAAGGTCATGCAGAACATATTACACCTGTTGTTCCCAGGAGCCTCACATCATTTGGGCATTGTATAAATAATTACATCTATAACCACCCTATCTGCACACGTTTCATGTTGGAACTCGTGCACACGACAAAATCTTTAGCAATCCCCAAAATGGTGGCTGCTGATAGATAAATGTGTAACCGACCCCAAAGTGTAGACCCGAACTTGTGTAACAGACATGTACCAAAGTGTAAATCTGTGTTCTGCAAAACCGTAGAATTCCTACAGTGCAGAAGGCCGCCGTTTGGCCCACCAAGTCTGCACCAACCCTCTGAAAGAGCACCCTACCTAGGCCCACTCCCCATATCGCCACCTAACCAACATCTTTGGACTGTGGGAGGAAACTCACGCAGACTCGAGAGGATGTGCAAACTACATACCCAAGGCCAGAATCAAACCCGTTGCTGTGAGGCAGCAATGCTAACCGCTGTGCCACTGTGCCGCCTGTCGTTACAGATCCACAAACGGCTTAGTCAAACTTTGTAAAACGAAGCAAGGCCCTGAAGCAATAATCATATATTTCAGTGATAATTCAGAGGAAACAGCTACTGCCAGTTATTCTGGACCTCGTGTCCGAATCAAAACGAGAGACTTTGATGATGGAAATTACACATTAGATCAGAAGCTCAACTTGAGAGAATTATATGGATTACACTGAACACACAGTCAGAGCAAACAGTAGGTTTAGAGATGCCACCCATAGAGGTCATCAGGTATTACCGTGGCATTTCAAGGTGTTCAATCCTCAGGAATCTCAGTCATAGGAGAAACAAACTAGCAAACTCTTTGGTGCTATATTAAGCATTAATAAAATGGTGAAAAATGACTAATGACTTTAAAAAGCAATTTAAAGGAAACAATGACCTGATGACATTTTAATTATACTTCTCAATCAAAGTTTTATCAATTAAAGTTTTAATTTAGGAATTTGAAACTTTTGAAAACTACGCGAGGGGTACATTTTTCACCGGAAGGAGAAACGGATATCCCAAGTGCAGCTCTTGGTGACGGGTTCATGAACAACACCTGCAGAGGTCAGGTGGGGTCATCTCTCACCCTTGCAGAAGTAGCCGCAGGAACACCTAACATGGGTCAAAGATTAACAAGCCGAGAAGAGGAGATGCTTTAAAAGGGGGTATTTTGTCCAAATTGAGGCATTCAGGGTTAAAAATGTCCTTAAAGTCTGTGCTGGCAGCATGAACAGACTTGTTCCAGCAGCGTCACAAAGATGAACCTATAATCTTACATTCATGTTAATGAAAAAGTTAATGCCCATCATGGGTTTCACATTATGAAAAGGTAGTAAGATGTCGATGCAATAACATTTAGTGACAATTTGGACGGAAACAGATGTGAGCATTCATTCTGGATTTCAATTTGTAATCAAATTAGAGATTACATCCTCATGAAATAGGATCACTGGCCAATATAAGACACTTGTCAAAAGTTTCAGCGTCATCACTGGAAAAGTGGGGTGGACAGTCAAACAGCAAATTAAAACGCGCCCTGTGTCACAGCAGTAAGTCAAGTAGCAATATGATTCGCCACATGACAAATTCATAATCTCAACTCAGATGAGCAAAGAAAAACAAAAGTGAAAATGCCCAAATGGAAGCGAGCCAATTGCAAGTATCCGAGAAGGGGCCGAGCACAGATGGACTGGAACAAAGTTTGGCTGGGGAATCAAATAATGGGAAACAGCAAACCTTCAAGATGGAGATAAGGCAGGTACAGACTACATATATCCCCACAAGGAGGAAGAATTGGGCAGTCAAAGTTAGAGCTCCGGGGTGACTAAGGGACTAAGTTTAAAAAAAATAGAAAAAGTAGACTTATAGAAAATGTCAACAGCAAAATCGTTCAAAGACCGGGCAGAATACAAAGAGTGCAGGAGGAAACGGAAGAAGGATTAAGAAGGGCAAAGGGAGAGTATTAGAAAAAAATAAACAGGTAAGTAAGGGAAGCCCAATTTTTTACCAACTCTGAAAAGGATAGTTAAAGCAATGGTGGGGACAATCAGGGTCAAATAAAAGGAAATCTTCTGTCGGCACAGGCATGACTGAGGTACTGAGTCAGTGCTTTTCACTCACAAAAGGGAAGAAAATGTTGCAGTAGAGAAGGGGGAGTAAAGATATTGGACAATAAAAATAGATAGAAAGACAGTACTGAATAGGTTGACATTTCCCAAGGTTAACAGTTACCCAGTCCATATGGGATGCATCGAAATGTACCACAGAAAGGGACGGTGGAGGTCACAATTTTTCAGTCCTGCTTGGATCGAGGGGTGATGCCAGAGGACTGGAGATTGTAAATGTTACACCCTGGTTTAAAAAGAGATGAATTGGGTAACTACAGGTCAATCAGTCTAACATCAGATTTGGGAAAACTACTGGAGAATATTGTCAAGGGAAAACGATTTATACCAGCACATGGTATGGGAGGGTTGGTGGAACCACGGGTACAAAATTGGCTCAGGGTTAGGTGGCAGGGCGCAGCAGTTTATAGATGTTCTTTATTGAGGCAAGTATTCAATGGAGTTTCCCAGGACATTGTTTTACCTGGTGATCCTCAGGTTAGAACATAAGAACATAAGAACATAAGAACTAGGAGCAGGAGTAGGCCATCTGGCCCCTCGAGCCTGCTCCGCCATTCAATGAGATCATGGCTGATCTTTTGTGGACTCAGCTCCACTTTCCGGCCCGAACACCATAACCCTTAATCCCTTTATTCTTCAAAAAACTATCTATCTTTACCTTAAAAACATGTAATGAAGGAGCCTCAACTGCTTCACTGGGCAAGGAATTCCATAGATTCACAACCCTTTGGGTGAAGAAGTTCCTCCTAAACTCAGTTCTAAATCTACTTCCCCTTATTTTGAGGCTATGCCCCCTAGTTCTGCTGTCACCCGCCAGTGGAAACAACCTGCCCGCATCTATCCTATCTATTCCCTTCATAATTTTAAATGTTTCTATAAGATCCCCCCTCATCCTTCTAAATTCCAACGAGTACAGTCCCAGTCTACTCAACCTCTCCTCATAATCCAACCCCTTCAGCTCTGGGATTAACCTAGTGAATCTCCTCTGCACACCCTCCAGCGCCAATACGTCCTTTCTCAAGTAAGGAGACCAAAACTGAACACAATACTCCAGGTGTGGCCGCACTAACACCTTATACAATTGCAACATAACCTCCCTAGTCTTAAACTCCATCCCTCTAGCAATGAAGGACAAAATTCCATTTGCCTTATTAATCACCTGTTGCACTTGTAAACCAACCTTCTGTGACTCATGCACTAGCACACCCAAGTCTCTCTGAACAGCGGCATGCTTTAATATTTTATCGTTTAAATAATAATCCCGTTTGCTGTTATTCCTACCAAAATGGATAACCTCACATTTGTCAACATTGTATTCCATCTGCCAGACCCGAGCCCATTCACTTAACCTATCCAAATCCCTCTGCAGACTTCCAGTATCCTCTGCACTTTTCGCTTTACCACTCATCTTTGTGTCATCTGCAAACTTGGACACATTGCCCTTGGTCCCCAACTCCAAATCATCAATGTAAATTGTGAACAATTGTGGGCCCAACACGGATCCCTGAGGGACACCACTAGCTACTGATTGCCAACCAGAGAAACACCCATTTATCCCAACTCTTTGCTTTCTATTAATTAACCAATCCTCTATCCATGCTACTACTTTACCCTTAATGCCATGCATCTTTATCTTATGCAGCAACCTTTTGTGTGGCACCTTGTCAAAGGCTTTCTGGAAATCCAGATATACCACATCCATCGGCTCCCCGTTATCTACTGCACTGGTAATGTCCTCAAAAAATTCCACTAAATTAGTTAGGCACGACCTGCCTTTTACGAACCCATGCTGCGTCTGCCCAATGGGACAATTTCTATCCAGATGCCTCGCAATTTCTTCCTTGATGATAGATTCCAGCATCTTCCCTATTACCGAAGTTAAACTCACTGGCCTATAATTTCCTGCTTTCTGCCTACCTCCTTTTTTAAACAGTGGCGTCACGTTTGCTAATTTCCAATCCACCGGGACCACCCCAGAGTCTAGTGAATTTCGGTAAATTATCACTAGTGCATCTGCAATTTCCCTAGCCATCTCTTTTAGCACTCTGGGATGCATTCCATCAGGGCCAGGAGACTTGTCTACCTTTAGCCCCATTAGCTTGCCCATCACTCCCTCCTTAGTGATAACAATCCTCTCAAGGTCCTCACCTGTCATAGCCTCATTTCTATCAGTCACTGGCATGTTATTTGTGTCTTCCACTGTGAAGACCGACCCAAAAAACCTGTTCAGTTCCTCAGCCATTTCCTCATTTCCCATTATTAAAACTCCCTTCTCATCCTCTAAAGGACCAATATTTACCTTAGCCACTCTTTTTTGTCTTATATATTTGTAAAAACTTTTACTGTCTGTTTTTATATTCTGAGCAAGTTTACTCTCATACTCTATCTTACTCTTCTTTATAGCTTTTTTAGTAGCTTTCTGTTGCCCCCTAAAGATTTCCCAGTCCTCTAATCTCCCAGCAATCTTTGCCACTTTATATGCTTTTTCCTTCAATTTGATACTCTCCCTTATTTCCTTAGATATCCACGGTCGATTTTCCCTCTTTCTTCCGTCCTTCCTTTTTGTTGGTATAAACCTTTGCTGAGCACTGTGAAAAATCGCTTGGAAGGTTCTCCACTGTCCCTCAACTGTTCCACCATAAAGTCTTAGCTCCCAGTCTACCTTAGCTAGTTCTTCTCTCATCCCCTTGTAATCTCCTTTGTTTAAACACAAAACACTAGTATTTGATTTTACTTTCTCACCCTCCATCTGTATTTTAAATTCCACCATATGTGATCGCTCCTTCCGAGAGGATCCCTAACTATGAGATCATGAATCAATCCTGTCTCATTACACAGGACAAGATCTAGGACCGCTTGTTCCCTCGTAGGTTCCATTACATACTGTTCTAGGAAACTATCGCGGATACATTCTATAAACTCCTCCTCACGGTTGCCTTGACCGACCTGGTTAAACCAATCGACATGTAGATTAAAATCCCCCATGATAACTGCTGTACCATTTCTACATGCATCAGTTATTTCTTTGTTTATTGCCTGCCCCACCATCTCGTTACTATTTGGTGGCCGATAGACTACTCCTATCAGTGACTTTTTCGCCTTACTATTCCTGATTTCCACCCAAATGGATTCAACCTTATCCTCCATAGCACCGATGTCATCCCTTACTATTGCCCGGATGTCATCCTTAAATAACAGAGCAACACCACCTCCCTTACCATCCACTCTGTCCTTCCGAATAGTTTGATACCCTCGGATATTTAACTCCCAGTCGTGACCATCCTTTAACCATGTTTCAGTAATGGCCACTAAATCATAGTCCTTCACGATGATTTGTGCCACCAACTCATTTACTTTATTCCGAATACTACGAGCATTCAGGTAAAGTACACTTATGTTGGTTTTTTTACCTCTGTTTTGAATCTTAACATCTCCAGTTTTATTCCTTTTGTTATTACTGGGCCTATTCACTGTGCTCCCCTCAGTCACTGTACCTTGTACTGTCGCCCTTATGGATTTCTGACTATGTCTTCTCTGCCTTGCACTTTTCCCCTTACTTCCTTTTGCTTCTGTCCCTGTTTTACTACCTTCCAACTTCCAGCATTGGTTCCCATCCCCCTGCCACATTAGTTTAAACCCTCCCCAACAGCTCTAGAAAACACCCCCCCTAGGACATCGGTTCCAGTCCTGCCCAAGTGCAGACCGTCCGGTTTGTACTGGTCCCACCTCCCCCAGAACCGGTCCCAATGCCCCAGGAATTTGAATCCCTCCCTCTTGCACCATCTCTCGAGCCACGCATTCATCCTATCTATCCTGACATTCCTACTCTGACTAGCTCGTGGCACTGGTAGCAATCCTGAGATTATTACCTTTGAGGTCCTACTTTTTAGTTTAACTCCTAACTCCCTGAATTCCGCCTGTAGGACCTCATCCCGTTTTTTACCTATATCGTTGGTGCCTATGTGCACCACGACAGCTGGCTGTTCACCCTCCCCCCCCCCCCAGAATGTCCTGCAGCCGCTCCGAGACATCCTTGACCCTTGCACCAGGGAGGCAACATACCATCCTGGAGTCTCGATTGCGTCCACAGAACCGCCTGTCTATTCCCCTTACGATCGAGTCCCCTATCACTATAGCCCTGCCATTTTTCTTCCTGCCCTACTGTGCAGCAGAGCCAGCCACGGTGCCATGAACCTGGCTGCTGCTGCCTTCCCCTGGTGAGCCATCTCCCTCAACAGTATCCAACGCGGTATATCTGTTTTGCAGGGAGATGACCGCAGGGGACACCTGCACTGCCTTCCTACTCTTGCTCTTTCTTTTGGTCACCCATTTTCTATCTCCCTCAGTAACCTTCACCTGCGGTGTGACCAACTCGCTAAACGTGCTATCCACGACCTCCTCAGCATCGCGGATGCTCCAAAGTGAGTCCATCCGCAGCTCCAGAGCCGTCAAGCGGTCTAACAAGAGCTGCAACTGAACACACTTCTTGCACGTGAAGGAGCCAGGGACAGTGGACGTGTCCCTGAGCTCCCACATCACACACGAGGAGCATGACACGGGTCTGGGACATCCTGGTTACATCACCATCAGTCAGCTCTCCCCTGCAAAGGGGAAACCAGGCTGTGGTCATCTGTGACTGTGGCAACTTTACTTTACTTTATACATAAATGACCTGGACTTGGATATCAGGAGTGCAGCTTTGAAGTTTGCAGAAAATACAAAAGTTAACAATGTAGTAAACAATGAACAGGATAGCAGGGGAATGTAGACAAATTGGAGAAATGGGCAGACACATGGCAGATGCAGTTCAGCATGGCTACGTGTGAAGTGATGCATTTTGGAAGAAACATCCTGCAAAAGCAGCATAATCTAAAAACATTAGATTTTGACTGGGGTGTGCAAGAACAGATACCTGGAGTCGCACATTCAGAAGCTTAGGTAGTAGGACAAGTTGATAAGGCACTTTATATAAAAGCGTGCAATGTTTGTTTTGAATAATTAATAACCTGCAAGGGACTCATCCAGCTGGGGATGATTGTTTCCATGTGCTCATTGGAACTGTAAGCTCCCCTGCTGAGTGCAGGGTAGTTTACCTAACACTAGTGTAAAAGCTCAGCCACTGTAGAGCTGATTAGAAAGGAGGGGGAGACCTGGTGAGGTGTAACTGGGCCTCATGTAGATAATATCGTTGCTAAATAAATGTATTTTATTACACACCCCTCACTTTATTAAAAATACAAAAACAAGGGAGCCATATGAAACCTTGATGTTAACACATGTTATGGGCCAGGTTTTAGAGAACCCCAAAGTGTATCAAGGAGTTCACCTGATCCACAACTTTTAATAGATTGTGGTATGGGGAGCACATGGCATACTCTACAGGTATGGTAAAGTATTTTTTAAAGCAAAACAATGTATATTCTACGAACTCAAGTTAACCTTTTTAAAACATACAGTGAGCATCTTAGCAACCATCAATTCAAATATAACCCCCAAAGAATACAACACTAAGTAATCCTTAATAATTTCCCAAACAACATCCAGAAGACAGAAGAAACACCTTTTAACAGAAGCACATTAGGTTTACATTCACTACTGAGAACATTTATAATTCTGAATTCACCAAATGATCAAGAGATAGTCTTTTCAGGGCAGAGAGATCAACAGTACACCTGCTCTGTCTGGCTTCAGCTCCAACACGGAAAACAAAACTATAAAACACCCTGCAGCAAACAGCCTAAAACAAAAGTAAATAGCTGACAGACAGCCCAGCTCCACCCACACTCTGACATCACTGATAAACACCCATTTCTTAAAGGTAGATTTCTTAAGCACCCATTACTTATAGGTACTCTCACATGACACACAAGATCAATAAGGTCTGGCTCAATGTAGTAGAGTATCAATTAAATTGTGATACTTAATCAAAAACAGAAATGTTCGACAATCTCAGCAGGTCTGACAGCATCCATCCATGGAGAGAAAACAGAGCTAGCGTTTTGAGTCTGGATGACTCTTTGTCAAAGTTAGAGAGAACTGGAAATAGGATGAGATTTATATTGTTGGGAGTAGTGTGGGTGGAGGCAGGTGGTGAATGACAAAGATGTTGTGGACAAAAAGACAAGGGGAATATAAATGGTGGCGATCAATGCTAAGAAGGGTGCTGATAATGGAACATTAAGAGATCAGAATGTGTTAATGGCAGAATAGAAGTAAGCAGTGTGTCAAAGGACAACTTGGAACAGGGAATACATGGCTCTAGTGGGATGGGTCGGGAGGGGAGACAGTGATGAGGGAAAAACAGATCCATGGAAGGAATGGAAATAAATTGATAGAAATAAAAATGGGTCGAAGGTGGAGGAGAGAGTTCACAGTCTGAAGTTGTTGACATCAATGTTGAGTCCAGAAAGTTGTCACATTCCAAAGTGGAAGATGAGATGCTGCTTCTCCAGTTTGCGTGGAATTCACTGGAACATTGCAGCAGGCTGACCCTAGTTCCTGCTCCACTCAGCCATCCCTCCAATAGCAGTGTCTGTCCATTATGACCACATTGTCCTTCTGGAGACAAAATCCCGTCTTCAGACTGAGGAGAAGGAGGCGCCCCTCCCTCACTCTTCAGACTGAGAACATTCCTGTGCACCCCCCCCCCCCCCCCATTGCATCATGTGCATGATCACAGTATTAAATGGGATAGATTCAGAACAGTTCTAGTCGCTCAAAACTGGGCATTCACAAAGCATTGTGGGTCACCAGCAGCAGAATTGGATTCAAAAGCACAATCTGTAACTTCATAGCCCCCTGAACCCTCACACTATCAACACTATCGAGCCATTTGTCCAACCTTGGTTTAAAGAGGAGTGTGAGAGGACACGTCAAGAGTGCCATACATACCTAAAATGGGCTGCTAACCTGATCAGTCCTCAGCTACATGTATGTTAAACGCTAGAAGCAACATACGGTACACAGAGCTAAACAATTTCACAACTAGCAGATCACATCAAAGCTGTACAGTCGTGCCACATCCAAGTGTGAATGGTGGTGAGTAATTAAACAACTAACAGGAGAAGACGTCACAAACATCCACATTCTCAATGATGAGAAACCCAAACAATCAATGCAATAGATAAGGCTGCATTTGCAACTATCTTCAGTCAGATGCACCAAATGGATGATCCATCTTGGCCTCCTCCGAAGCATCATGAATTTCAGTATTCAGTCCACTTGATTCAACCCACATGATATGAAGAAACAGCTGGAATTAATACAGAAAAGGCCCCTTCAATATCCCAGATGTAGCACTGAAAACCTGTGCTCCAGAGCTAGCTGTGCCCCTAGCCAAGCTGTCCTGTTACAGCCACAATACTCGCATCTACCTGGCAACATGGAAAATTGCCCAGGCAAGCCCTGTCCACAAAAAAGTGGACAAATCCAATTCGGCCAATTACCACCCCTTAGTTTTCTCTCGACAATGGCTACAAGAGCTGGTCAGAGGTTGGGAATGTAGTGGCTAACTCATCTCCTGAGTCTCCACCTACAGAACTACAAGTCAGGAGTGTGATGGAATGTACAACACTTGCCTGGATGAGAGCAGCTCCAACAACACTCAAGAAGCGCGACACCATCCAGGACGAAGCAACCAGTTGATTAGTGTATCATTCTGCCTTAAGCATCAACTCCCCCAACCAGGAGCAGCAGGGATACATCTACAAAATGCACTGCAGCAATTTGCCAAGGCTCCTTTAGCAGCACCTTCCAAATCCACGACCTCTACCACCTAGAAGGACCGGGACAACGCCACCAGCTAGAAGTTCCCTTCCAAGTCACTCACAATCCTGACTTGGAAATATATCGCTGTTCCTTCATTGTTGTGGGGAAAAATCCTAGAACTCTCTCCCTAACAGCACTGTGGGTGTACCTACACCATATGGACTGCAGCAATTCAAGGCAGCTCATCACAACCTTCTCAACGGCATTAGGAATGAGCAATACTGACCTTGGAACACATCCCATGAATGATAAAATATCTACATTTCCCCTTTGCGACACCCCTATCCAAAGACACAATTAAAGAAAAATTAAGGGAATAAACTGAAATGTTGTGGAAAAAATATTGAGCTCATGTGCTGGGTGCCTTTTTTGTTTGCCGGGTGCGCTTGTGTGTGCCTGTACGCGCTAGTGTGCACGTGGTACACACGCTTATATACCAATGCGCCTCAAGCATGTGTGCCTGCGTGCGCACATGTGCTTGTGTGCCCATGTTCGTACGTGTGCCCGTGTGCGTGCACATTCCTGTCTGCCCATTTGCACATGTAGTGTGCCTGTATGTATGTGTGTAGTGTAGCTGTGCCTGTGTGCACATGTGCTCGTGTATACATGTGTCAGTTCCATGTGACTGTGTGCCTTTGTGCCCGTGTGCCTGTATGTGCATTAGAGGCCAGGCTGGACTCAATACAGTAGTGCAGATGGTCCCACCCTAAGGTGTCACCAAGTTGGAGCTTCTTCATTTACACCTCCCTGAAAACATAATTTACACCTCGCTTAGCTTTCTTCACACCTGTTAGCAGCATCACAGAGAGCAGGCAAAGCTGGCCACCTAGATTTATGGAATGCAAAACCATCAGACATTCAAAAAGAAATGCTGATCTACCCTCTCAAAGTATTTTTTGAAAATCTGTTTTAATCCCTCTCTTGCTGGCTACAAGTTTAATAACAAAGAAAGATCAGCCTGAAAATTACTGGGAATTCCAGCATTATACCACAGCCAATAGCAGCCCCTTGGACTGGAAATTAAGCATCCAATCATGGCATGGCTTTGCAAGGGAATATAGCGGCCAGATGATGGAAGAACCAATCAGCACTGTCTAATGCTATTTTAAGGCATTGCAGATTAGAGTGTGCAACGCCCTGAATACACTGAAACAGGAACACTTGAAAAATATATCATATATATAAATATATTCTGATCAAATGTGACTTATGAGAGCACCATGGATTCGTGGGATCCTTTTATTTGGGCAAGCACATCAGAATGAGATGCGCCTTTCCAAATAAAATGTCGATCTTGTTCCCTGGCACATTGCAGGAGTGTCTGTGACAGCGCAGAAAGCAAATTGCCTGTCTGGGGGGGGGGGGGGGGGGGGGGGGGGGAGAGAGGAGAGAGAAAGAGAAGAGAAAGAGAGGGAGCTGGGGGGGGGGGGGGGTGAAATTGGAAAGGAAAAGTGCTGGAACACAACCGCACCACCAAGAACTACCACGGTACATGAGCTATTATTGGGGTATGTTGCGATACATCCCCCTGCCTGGCAGGCATGCTCACAGCACCCTGCAGTAATGGGGCGACGCTAGTTGGCAGTTTCACAAGTGCCTTTGTGGGGATCTCACCTTGTTACACACTTCGGATCAACAGCTGGCTTCCTGTTTATCAAGGCTCATCAGGGTGATCGAAAGCCGGAGCTGTGTTATTTTATATGTGAAGCGGTGGATATTTTTAGCTCTGACTTTAACAAGTCGCAGACTGCTTCATTATGGCATTGGATTAGCAACTCTGAGTTGAGAACTCAAATCCCACCCAGGCAATTTGTGAAAATGAATGAATAAATCTGATAATTCATGGGCCAGCACCAGACAAGGAGGCTGTTAACTGCTGGGTTGTTATTAACCGGTTCATTAATGTCCTTCGGAGAAAGGAAACTGTCGTCCCTTGACCTACATGTGACTCATGTGACCCACATTATGTAACCAAGTTAATAACCTCCTAACTGGCCTTGCAAGCCATCCAGTTAAGCAATAACTCGGATGGGCAATAAGCACAGCCTTGTCACTATCGCCCAGCATCAGGAGAATAAACTGGGTACAAATTGTGCAAGAAAGAGGTCTCATAGGTTTCCTCCAATTTCAAGGGCACCTCCATTTAAAAAAACAATAAGACAATAAGAGAAGAACAGCTTTGTGCAGTGAACCCAAAATGGAAAATACAAAGAATGGATTACAACCAGCAAAGAGACTGCTCGTCTTGGCTGATTGCAAGTGCACGATCAATATTTCTGAGATTCAAGATGAGTAATCAGTCTTGGGAGTAATCAGAGATCCTGCTACCTTTAATGCGATAACAACACAGCTAAGCACAGAACGTCAAGTGGACCTGTCTGTAAACCAGGGCACAACATCAAGCACTTTCCAGCTACTTATCACTCATCACCATCTTGTCAGAGAATTGAGGCTCACTGAGCAGACGGTGCTTGAACATTATCCAGCCAGACACTGTGACCAATCGTGAAAGGGAATTGACATTAGAGATTCCTCAAGGGCACCTTGCAACTACAAGGGTTATGGGCAGTAATCTGGACCTCAATCCAAAAGAACGTGTTCAGTATGTCAAACATTTAAAGGTAGCAGAAGGGCAAGGATGAACAATAAATCACTTCTTTAAAAAGCATCTCAGCACATCTGCAAGCCAAACTCTTCTAGCATTGTTGGAGACGGGGGTAAAGACAAATGGTTTAACCTAGTTACTGTTAAACTTCAAGGCTTTCTGTAATGTTTGACCCTTAAATATCTTGCTCTCTTGGTCAGCCTCCCAGCTTGCATCTCTGTAAACTCTGCTACCCGTATCTTAACTCACATCAAATTTCACTCACTCGCCACTCCTGTGCTCACTGACCTATTTTGGCGCCTGATCAGGCAACACCACATTTTGAAAGATCTCCTCGTGGCTTTTAATCCCTGTCATGATGGGGAGATATTCAGAACTTGGTTCCAGAAATGGGGTCCAAGATGTAGCAGGCAATTTAGGGGTTAAACAGACCGAGGGAAACGACTACTAGCAGCAGAATCAGAGGGATACAGCCACAGCTGAGTTACCTTGTCCCATTCAGACTGGACCTCGTTAGTGGCAATACATAGGATGCCTCGGTTCAGCCAGGATTATCCATTCAAGATCCATTGCCATTTGGGACAACCTTGTTTGACCAGCTGTTGGCCCATCACAGAGTCTGATTATCTATTTGTCCATCCATAGAAGTTTTGTTGCACATGAATGGCATCGCTCTTTTTTTTTGTAGAATCGGGAGTGGGAAATCAGACAGCCAGATAATGATAATGGATTTGAGTCTGGCCACCTCGGGGGAGAACCTTTGTTTGAGGAAAAACTCCACGTCTTGATATTGGCTTCACCCACTGGCTAGATCTTCCTGACAAGACTCAGCAGGTCTTGTTTCGTTGCTCTCTCCACAGATGCTGCCAGACCTGCTGAGTTCTTCCAGCGTTTGTTTTGATTTCAGATCTCCAGTATCAGCACAGTATGTTGCTGTTATTTTACACCCTCAGCACTACTCCTTCAACGTTTTTAGATCAGTGCCGTGGAATTCACTTACCTAAAATTATTGGAGGAACACCACCACCCCGTGGACTGCAGAGGTCCAAGAGGAAGCCCCAGCATCATTCTTTTCAGGGCATTTAGAGATGGGCAATAAATGCAGCCTTTACACTGCCAACCACATTCCAAAAATCTTTCACAAGACGGAAAAGTTGACTGAGAGCTTGATCAAAGAGGTGAGTTTAGACACACAACCCCACAGAGTATAGATAAAAGACAGCCGAAGGATCCACAACCACTGACAGACAACTGTGAGGCAGAATGTAAAGTCAGCCAAAGTAATGGGAATGTGGGGCCAGTGGGGCAGTACATGAAGATTGCATAATAGACCATTGGAGAATTAAAGGTTCAAATGCGCAAAAATTGGAAGGATATCAGACAGTATACTCTAACCTGCCACCAACTTCCAGGATTATTGCCCGAGGGGCATTAGGTGGGCAGCCAAATCCATCCCAGTGGTCTGGCATTTCAAATATGTTAATGAGGCTGTGAGCCTTGGATTTAACGTACTCTGCAGTTTAACTGGAGCCAGCTGGATGCTCTGGGCCTCAGGAATGATGGAATCAGCAGAGAAATGAGGGGGTAGGAAAGATACTGCTGTTGACCTCGGAGGAACAGCAGTGCTTCTGCGTGGATCCTTAAAGTCCCTTGCCATCAGTCTCTCTGGGATCAAACTGCTCGACCACTCCTCCCAACCCCCGGCAGAGTCAGGGACTGGATCCTCCCATCCTACCTTTTGCTGTAGCCTTCTGTGGAGTGTACCTTGTCTGGCTGAAGACAATCCTGTCAGACTTCCATAAAGTCAGAGTCATCTACAGCACAGGAGGCGGCTATTTGGCCCGTCGAGTACATGTCAGCTCCTTATGGAGTCATCTAGCCATGATCACCCTCCCACTTTGTCGCCATGGTCCAGCAAATTTATTTCCATCCAATGCCCATTGAATTTCTCTTTGAAATTTTTGATCATCCCCGCTTCCAGCACCCTCACAGGCAGTGAATTCACAGCCACTCACTGTGTAAAAAGGTTCTCTCTCATTGTTCCCCCCTACATCTCTTGCCCAAAACTGTAACTCTATATCCCCGAGCTCTTGCACCAACAGCTAACAGAAAGGGGTTTACCTTGTCTAGCTTATCCAAATCTGTCATAATCTTCTCCACCTCAATCTTTGTTCCCAGGAGAACAATCCTAGACTTTCCAATCTAATCTTCTAGCTAATTCCACCCTCCCCCATCCCACAGACCTCTGGAACCACTCTCTTAAACCTCCTCTGCACCCTCTCAAGGAATTTCACATCTTTCCTGAAGTGTGATGCCCACACTTTACTCTAGTTGGGGCCTAACCGTATATGGGCGAGCAGAGCCTCCCTGCGTTTGTGCACATTGTTTACATTTATGAAGCCCATGATCCCGTATGCTTTACTAACCACTCTCTCGTTACATCCTACCGCTTTCAAAGATCAAGGCACATGCACCCTCAGGTTCATCTGTTTCTGCACATTCTTTTATTGTGCCATTAAATCTATTGCTTCTCCTAAAATGCATCACCTCACACTGCTCTGTATTAAACTCCTGCCTGCCCATTCTGCTAGCCTATGTATGTCGTGCTGCAAGCAATTCACTGTTTGCCACTCCTGGAAGTATGGCATCATTGGTCAATTTTGAAGTGTTACTTTGTTATCCAAGATGCAAGTCATTTCTGTTAGAAAATAAAGCAGCGGTCCTAGCATCTTGGTGAGTAATCTTACAACGATGAAAGACACACAGTGTGGAGTTAAATCACCATGGGAAATCCTAGACATCTGGTCCTCTCTTGCCACTCCGAGCACATCAGAATGTTAAAGTTCCCCCCTCACCCCTCATTTCCAGGGGCTCTTTTCCTTTGGTACCATCTGAGGTGGACACAGAAACATATTTTAACATGAATAAGTGACCATCACACATGGTGGCACAGTGGTTAGCACTGTTGCTTCACAGTGCCAGGGACCCGGGTTCAATTCCCGGCTTGGGTCACTGTCTGTGCGGAGTCTGTACGTTCTCCCTGTGTCTGCGTGGGTTTCCTCCGGGTGCTCCGGTTTCCTCCCACCATCCATTGATGTGCAGACTAGGTGGTTGGCCATGCTTAATTGTCCTTAGTGTCCAAAAAGGTTAGGTGGGTTATGGGGATAGGAAGGAGGTGTGGGCTTGAGTCGGGTGCTCTTTCCAAGGGCCGGTGCAGACTCGATGGGCTGAATGGCATCCTTCTGCACTGTAAATTTGATGATTCCCTGACTGATACTTCAGTGTAATTCTGACCAAATGCGGTTATGTTGGATGAAACATTGGCAGTTGTCAGGTGTCTCTGGCAGACACAAGATATCCTGCATCATTATTCAAACAAATATATTTTTAAAATAATCTTTATTGTCACAAGTAGACTTACATTAACACTGCAATGAAGTTACTGTGAAAAGCCCCTTGTCGCCATACCCTGGCACCTGTTTGGGTACACAGAGGGAGAATTCAGAATGCCCAAATTACCTAACAGCACGTCTTTCGGGACTTGCGGGAAGAAACCGGAGCACCCGGACAAAATCCTCGCAGACACAGGGATAATGTGCAGACTGCGCACAGACAGTGACCCAAGCCGGGAATCGAACCTGGAACACTGGCGCTGCAAAGCCACAGTGCTATCCACTTTGCTACCGTGCTGCCCAAATACTGGGTAGTTCTCCAATGACCGAACCAACATTTATCTCACTGACACAAAGAAAGCAGTTAATTACCATGGGCTGGATTCTCCGCTGTCGGGATTCTCCATTGTGCCCGGTGGCGTGGGGCTGTCCACAATGGGAATTCCCATTGGCTGGCTGGGAGGATGGAGAATCCCGCCATCTGCGGGGATGCGTCCTGCACCAGGAAACAGGTGTGGCGGGACGAGAATCCCACCCCATATATTTCACTTAGCCAGCTTAAATCTTAGAAAGAATAGAGGGAAACTACACCCACTGTCTGTGCTCTATGTGCAGGATCTGTCTTCATATAGCAGACACTGCTTTAAACCAAACTATCAAATCCAAGCCTAAGCTTTTAACTTTCAGGTTTTCAGGGAAAATATTAATATACTAAAAGACACAAGAAATAGTTCAATTGATTCAATTAAATAATCTTATTTAAGTAATTAAGTTGTGAAAAAGCAACATTAAAATTTTGTTTTTAAACAGTTTGGACATTAGAAATTTCAGTTACTAATAAAAATGTGTTTATTATTTGAGTGATTCATCAACAAACCATTATGCAGAAATGTTTACATACTGTTTTCCCCATTATAAAGTGTTCACAGAAATGTTCGTATAAATGGACTTTCTCTGTTCCTTCAAGCCGGCGGGATTCTCCATTCCCGCTGCAGTGAATGGAGATTTGGCTAAGCGCCAAATTCTCCGTCCTTGCTGGCAGCGATAGTCAGCCGGACGCGCAAAGGAGAATCCTGCCCATGATTTAATTCAAAGGATCCCATTATAAACTTTTACATTATGTTGGCATTTCAAATATACAGGCAGTAATATGTGTGCACAAAAATGTGTGTTATACACAAGGTTTTTAATATAAATGAACGACATAAAAACAGCTAAGTAAATTTAAGTATCCAATACCCATCTTCCACCTACTCATTCATATAGCCCATAAAGAGCCTCGAAGGAGCGGGCTTGTGCAGTATGTTACGATTGAAGTATTGAATGTATGTGGATGTTTGAACATTTTTGCCTTTTTTGCTTTCTTTCTGTTGATGTCTGTAACTGTTAACAATGCCGAAAAACTACCTCAATAAAATTGTTTGTTAAAAAAAAAGAGCCTCGAATGGCAGAAGCAGTGTTAAATCACATTATAAAACATGCTTTTAAAATATTGAAAGCACTTGGCTACTTGGTTAGTAAGGCTACTGAATCAGTACCTACAACCCTTCAGCCACGTTCTCCATTCTTGATACATCAGTGCTGGTGCGCTGTCAGTGTGTATTTCCCCATTAGCTGAAATTATTAACTGGAATTTACAGATTCATTCCTGTAAACACAGGCGGAACTTACATTCGAGCATGCATCAGATCAGATCACAAGACATGGACAAAAAGGGCATGCATAGCAGATTTTTAAAAAGCCAACTTTCTTTTTTACATCAGAAGTGTGCGACCGATGCTCTGGCTTGGAGCTAACCTAATGGCTCAAGCGGATCAATGTGCAAGTCCAAACCAGAAGGTTGCAAGTTATATCTTAGGGGTGCCTGTCGCTTACACCTCAGCTCGGAAAGCTTTATCAGTTCTTAGCCAGCATTCTTAATGAAGCAGAGCACAGAAATATGAGCTATCAATCTTGGGGTGGAGGATGTGACAGAAAGAAAAGGGCCAAACAACGCCTGCTAACTAAGCAGCAAGGACCTTTCAGTTTATGGCTCATGGTGAACAAATGCAGTAGCTAACAACCCGCTGTACAAGTAGATAGGAAAAAAATTGATTTACCCCTAGCAATTACTGGTCAACTCCACGTTCACCACCTTAGTACCATCTTCAAACCTACCCTGATGGTGGTCAGCTATAAATATTTAATTTTTAACATTTGATTATTGTTGCCACAATTCTGTTCTGTAAGTTTAAAATGTATCTTCTCAACAGTCATTCCTCATGGGAGATTCTCTGCTAAGAACACCAGCTGGTCCATATGTTTGGGCTTCACGCTGCTTCGATACTCAGTAAGTACAAAGCTACTATTGCTGAACGCTCTTTCTGAAGTGACATTCGTTGCAGAAATACAGAGGTACTTTTTGGCTAGCTTTGCCAGCAAAGGCAGGCAATTCTGTGTTGCTTTCCACCACTGAAGAGGACAGCTCTCTAGGGAGAGTTTAGGCTCCTTGAAATAAAAATCCAGCTCTCTGTCGAGCTGTTCTTGTAGAGAGACTGAAGTAGTGACCATTTTGTCTGCAGCTCCATCTCCACTCTGCTTTCCAAACACCTTTGCAAGTCCTCCTCCGTACTTGGCTTTCTTTGGTTGACTTGGTCCTGGACTATCGCGATCGTACCAGCTGCACGAGCTCAGTGGAGAAACGGTCAAACCATCAAAGCCAATTTGAAATAATGATGATTCCTCAGCTACTTTTCCAGCAAGTACCTCTCCTTTAATTTGCTGCAGGACATTTTCCAGATTGTCCACGCAAGTGGGACCAAACCGGGGATCAATGAATGTAACTTTCTCCAGAAAATGGACCAATTCTGGATCTCCATATCGCATTTCAAGGTCTCGTTTAATTCTCATTCTCATTAAAAAACTCAGAGTCAACTCCTCTTGTTCCTCTCTCACAAGATCATTGCATATATGTTTTATAAGAGGATTTATTGCTGAAATGGAAATAAATTTTTCAGAAGACAGGGCTTCCGACATTTCACGGAAAGGGCGTAAAACACTTATAACTGACTCAAGAACATCAATATCCTGCCACGTTGGAACAAGGCGACATATTTTATGGTCATGAGCTAATACAGTTCTGACAGCATCCTGCTGCTCAAGAAATCTTTCCAACATATCCAAAGTGGTCCCCCAGTTGTTGTTAACATCGGCTTTCAGTGAATTCCTTGGAAGGCCTTTCTGACTCTGAGCTATAGAGAAATCCCGCTTCTTCCTCCAGCTGCGTGAAAATTGAGAAAATATTTGACGGCACAGCTGAATGATGCGCTCAATGCGAGAGTCTTCAAGACCGTTTTGGAGAGAACACTGCAGGTTCTGGCTGAAGCAGCTAATTCTTTTCCAGCCCAACAACTCGCAGGCAAGTTTAATGGTAGACCCATTGTCGGTAGTGACGGCTACAAGGTTGGTTGTGTCCAACCCCCACTCTTCCAGCACATCCTCCAGGGCACACTTGAGGCTCTGACCGGAGTGTTCATCTGGCAGATACTGAGTCTGCAGGCAGTGGTTTTTGAGAACCCAATCGCTGTCCATATACTGAACCCCAAATGTCAAGAACATCTCATTGCGCCGACATGTCCAGGTTTCAACAGTTGCAGCAAAACAATCTGCACTCTTTAATTCTTTCTCAACAACTTTGCGAACATCTGCATAAAGCGATGGAACAGCTACTCTGGAAAAGTAGTTCTTGCTTGGCAGCTCATACCTTGGGTTGAATTTGCTCAAGAGGTGCTGAAAACCAGGTTTGGAAATGGTACTCAGCGGCATCCTATCCTTGGTGACATAGTATGTCACCGCCTTGGTCAGCTCTCTGTGCTCCCTGGGCTTTGGATCAAATTTATCTTTTCGCTGAAAGATCTCCCGCATGGTGTTGGTCTGCTCTCGGCTTGGCTCCCCAGAAGAAGCTGTGGTGGTTGGTGTCTGGTTGGGTTTGCCTTTCACCGCTATATAAATATGAGGGTGCTGGGATTTCAAATGTGCATAAAGGTTACTCGTGTTTGAGGCTTTTGCTGGGATGACACGGAAACAGATCTTGCACACTGGGGTTTCAATGTTTTCTGGTCTACCATCACTACCAGGTTGGAAGCCAAAGTATCGCCACACTTCTGACGTGGTATTGCTCTTCTCCACAAGTTGAGGCCTTTCAGTTTTGATGAACGAAGATCCACAATGTACAATGTCACCGTCACCTTCCATTACCTTTAATGTGCAGCGCAATATCTTCTTTCTGGGCTGCTTCGCACGGGAGGATCAGAAGGACATCATCACGCAGGTGGGGAATCCAGCTACAGCTGTGCTTGGACCAGACAGCCCAGCTGCCTAGAAACAAAATTTAAGTCGACAAGTTATCAAATAAAATAGCTAATTTGCACATTAAGGCAATTCTTTGAATAACAAAATATCATAAAATGGTCCCTTCATAAAAACTTTCTTCACCCAAAATATTGCCATTTTACAAATAAAAAGGCCATTTCCACAACTGTTTTCAAAATCTCTCAAAGAAAAATATAAAGCAGGCCCACAAAAATTATTCTGCTTGTTTCCATTAGCTGGTAGAGGAAGTAGGAGAGGGAAGTGGCCCAATGGAGGCACAATAACCAGACACCAGTACTTAGGCCAAGACAAAAATCGAGGCAAAGAGGCGTGCCCAAGAAACAGGAAGGTAGATAATCATAGAATCTCTATATTGCAGAAGGAGACCATTCGGACCTTTTGAGTCGACACTGGCCCTCTGAAAAACACCCGAGCTAGGCCCGCGCCCCTGCCCTCGTCCTGTAACCCCATAATCCCATCTAACCATTGGTCACGAAAGGGCAATTTATCATGGCCAATCCACATAACCTGCACGTCTTTGGACTGTGGGAGGAAACCCACGCAGATACAGGAAGAATGTGCAAATTCCACATAGTCACCCAAGGCAGGAATTGAACCCGGGCCTCTACTATAACGCAGCAGTGTTAACCACTGTGCCAACCCGAATAATGGAATCCAAGAGTAGCTGAGGGTAAGGAGAAAACAATGAAATCATCTTTACTGCAGTAAAGCCATTGGTAAAGGACTCCACCCTCGTCAAACTGCACACAGTACCCCAAGGCATATCATCATACGAAATAGGAGAAGTAGGCTATTCGGCCCATCAAGCCTGCTCCACCATTCAATAAGACATGGCTGATCTGTTTGTGTTTCAAGTACTACATTCCCATCTATCCCCAATAACCTTTGATTTGCTTGCCCAACAAGAATCTGTCCACCTCTGAATAACAAATATTCAGCGACCCCACCTCCATTGGCTTCTGAGACAGTTCAGTTCCAAAGTCGCACAGCCTTCGGTGAGAACAATTTCTCCTCATCGCTGACCCCTAATTTTAAATCAGTGCCCCCTAGCTCTGGGCTCACCACAAGAGGAATATTCTTCCCAAATCCACCTTGTCGAGACCATGCAGGATCTTGTATATTTCAATAAAGTCACCCTTCTAATCTCCAGTGGAAACAAGCCCAGTCTGTCCAGCCTTTCCTCATAAAACAACCCACTCATTCCAGGGATCAATCTAGCAAACCTCCTCTGAAACACCTCCAATCCATATATATCCTTCCTTAAACAAGGAGCCCAAAATTGTACACAATATTCAAAGTGCAGGCTCACCGATGCCCTATTTAAGTAAAGCATAACATCCATACTTAAATTTTCAATTCCTCCCACAATAATGCCATTAGCCTTCTTAATTACTTGCTGCACCTGAATACTAATGTTTTGTCACTCATGAACTCTGCACCTCAAGAATTCTGCAGCCGTTCTCCTTTAAGTAATACTCTGCTTTTTAAGTCTGTTATGACACCCTGGGCATGTGCGCAGTCAACTCCAGCCCCATTCATCCCGGAGTCACAAGACAAGTGAATTAACCAATAATTCTTATAAATATCCCCAAAGTCTTTGGCCCTTGACTGCCCAATAATCACAGTCACCAGGTTTGTAAATGTAAACACGATTACTGTTCATCAATAACAGGAACTATAATGAAATACACAGCAAATACAGTGATTGAATATTAACAAATACCTAACTCCCCCCCCCCCCCCCCCCCCCCCATCCCCTTCCTCTACGCACACAAGACAGACAAACACAGAGGGATGGAAAGGGATAATGACAGAGTAAAGAGTCTTTGTTTCAGATGATGGTTCTCAGAATGCTTTCTTCATAGTAAGCTTGTAGATAACAGTCTTTGTTTTTCAGCCTGTACTGGTCTTTGCTGCAGTTTTAATACACCGTATTCGCAACTTTCCTGGAGAGACAGAGTTCTTGTTTCATCAAACTTTGCTTTCAATTTGTTGCCTGACTTCAGGCCTTTGTAGTTTAGAAACACAGGTTTCCTGAAGAAAATGTAGAGGAGAGAATAGCTGGACCTTCCTCGGACTGCAAGGAGTCAAACTGAAACCTCCTTTGGTCTCTGAACCATCCCACTGGGTAAGATCCAATCACCACCTGTTACCGGACAAAATACAGCCTCTCCAGCCAATTAACAGGGCACCAGCCAAATCAATCAAACCGAGTCCAGCCCATCTCTGACCTTGATGCCGGTCAGTCTACAACTCCGGTTTAAATCAGCACAGGCTTCTGCTTGAATTAAAGATATAGGCTGCCTTAAAAACACATGTCCATTAATCATCCATGGATCAAAATGCGACGGCAAAAAAGAATAAAAGAAAGGGAAAATAAGGGAATAAACCTTTCCAATTCTTCCTGCCGAAGTGAACTTCAAATTTTTCTACATTATACTCCATCTGCCAGATTTTTGCCCACTCACTCAACCTATCTATATCTGCCTGCACTGTCCTTAGAACCAAAGCATGGGACAGGACAACAAAGGCAACTCTTTCATCAGATATTAGCATTTTTTTAAAAAATTGAATTTTCTTCTGACTGTAGTCAAATATTTTGTTGGAATCAGGGTTAAAGCATGTTCTAATGGGAAAGTTGCAGAGCTCCATCTAACCACACACTTTTAAAGAATGTAAAATCTCAGCTTTCCAATGTTTTTTTTACAATTAGGGTGCAATTTGATGTTAGCACCCCGGTTATTTTCAAGGTTTAGGAAGGTGGTGTGACGGAATAGAACCTATCACTGTATATTCTCCAGATGGTGACCCTATGCCTGTGAGTTAATGTCTTTGACTCACCGAACAAAGGAAGCCACATCGCAGTGTCAGAAATGCCTCACCTCAGTATTTCTGAGGAGCTAATAACAGACCACCTGGGGACTGCTCAGCCCAACTTCAAAGGGAGCTACACGAAGGCCATTTATATTTGATAGACCAGTCTTGATGGCGGAGTCAGACATTCTACTAAAGCAATGGTCTCGCAAGCATTCCTTTTAACCCATAATGGTGGGGATACAAGCGGTTCCGAAGACCAAGCTGAATTCCAGACACTGGATAAACATTCTTTGTTACAGAGCTTGCGGACAGGTATGGTCGCATGTCCTGAGACACTGGCTTATTGCCTTCCTGAGCTGCAAGCCAGTCTGAGGCTTTAACATCTGCAACAGGCCACACAGAAGGCACACTGGCCAGGCTGGACAACTGACCCTATCTAGTTCTGCCAGAGGCTCTGCACCATCTCCTACAAAAACTGATCCACCTCTGCCGTGACTATTTTTCCAGAAAAGCGAATCTTACACCACTGGTTTCTATCCACTGATCTCAGTGGGGTTTTGATTCTGGACCTCATGTGAACCAATATTTATTTTCTCTGTGTCTTTGCACTTTGGAACCTCCTTCGCTCTCTCCCTCCTTCACCTTAAAGCATGCTTGTGGAGGGGGATGTTGTGGCTCCTCCTTTTCATGGTTGTTTGAGTGTGTGCAATAAGTTAACCTTTTTGAGTTCATCCTACTTTGGGTTTGGTCTGGGCTTAAATTGGATCACACAAAAAACTGAAAGCTCGGGAAATACGCCACCACATCTGAAATTGGAAACTAATCTTTCCGTTTCCAGAAAGGTGTTGAGAGGTGGAAGTGCCCCCCCCCCCCCCAAAATCCATAATAATGGTCGAGAATGAAGTTATTTAGCGCCAGGCCTTAGAATCCATACAGTTCAGAAAGAGGCCATTCAGCCCATCGAGTCTGCACGAACCTTCCAAACCAGCACTTCTTCCGCCCTATTCCCGTAACTCTGCATTGATCACAGCCAATCCACCAAACCTGCACATCTTTGGACTGAGGGAGGAAACCGGAGGAAGACCACGCAGACATGGGGAGGACGTACAAACTCCACACAGGCAAGGCCAGAACTGAACTGGGGTCCCTGACGCTGTGAGGCAGTTGTGCTATTTACTGTGCCACCTATTCCATGCAACAAAAATATTTAGACAGTGCAACTCTTACTTATCTGCAACTTGATAAATTTGCCTCCTGGTGACCCCAAAGCAATGACAGTAAGCCCATAAGTAGGTGTGGAATAGGAATACTGCAATTTACAATCAAAGTTCATTGGCCACAGACATCTTTAAATTGTTCAAGCAATTGGCTTTATAATCAAAACATTAGAAAACCAAGTTGTCAAATTCCAATTTCAAAATCCCAATGGGCAAATATAAAGTGGCATCTGGAAATTTTGTGCATACATAAATGCCACAATCTGTAGATTAAGACACTGATTCGAGGTTAACATTGCCATTACTTCAAAGGCTTGGGAGTGTCTCCGGAATCTCCTCTTGTCCCACCCAGAAGTTACAGCAGGCAGGCTGGAGTCACTCCCATCAGACGTTGACTGTCATAGTATCAGACGTTGACTGTCATAGTACAGTATCATAACGTTAATCAAACAATATGCTTCCAATTTGTTGAAAGTCATGCCTTGATTTTCTTGACAGCTATGCACCAACTTCCATTCATTCACACACTTACACTGGTATAACCTTGTGTCCTGGTGCATGTAGCTCCAGAGAGGTGTTGTGTTTCCCCATTTTTTATGTTCCCAAATATTTTAAGATCACTTGGGGTCCAAACCATCCACAATGCAACAAGGAAAACACATTGTTGGGCTACCCTATGTTGCTGCTGATTATTAGTTAATTGGCGTCATGCCTGGTGTTTGCTGGAGGCTGGTAAATCCCAGGCTTTTAGAAGGCGGTAGGGATCCGATAGCCCACCGGGTAAAGGCGTGTGGGTTTGGAGGGCATGCAGCAAAGAACAAAGGTGGAGGCCATATCTTTGGAGGGATGTGTGTGACTAGATGCTCACAGGGCACCCTCTGAATTATGTGTCTCCTTCCTTCCACCTTTTTCAACCTGGTCTTAAAAATTACTGCTTTCCCCTGACCGCCTACCCACTCTAGCTGTATTATGGGGTAAGCAGCTTAATATCCTGGTTAATTGGCTTTTTTTTCAGTCCTGATAATGTTTATTCTTTAATATGATCATGGAACAATGCTTCAATCATTCATCTTGTGTTTTTTTTAAATATTTTTTATTCTCCTTTTTCACATTTTCTCCCAAATTTACACCCAACAATAAACAATAATCAGTAATGGATGTAATGTCAATCCCCATATCAATAACAATGATCCCATCCTCCCACCAAACCCCAGACATTAGCCCGCATGTTAACATAAACAAATGACAAAAAGGAATCAGGAATCATCCATAGTCACCATTAACACACACAGTCCCTCTTCCCCCCACCCCCCCAACCCCCCAGCTCCCGCTCCCCAACGTTCGATGTGACCCAATTCTCGAAAGAGCATAATGAATAACGCCCATGAATTGTAGAACCCCTCCATCCTTCCCCTCAGTTCAAATTTGACCTTTTCAAGCGTCAAGAATTCCAGCAGGTCCCCTCGCCACGCCAGGGCACAGGGTGGAGAGATTGATCTCCACCCTAACAGGATCTGCCTTCGGACAATCAACGAGGCGAAGGCTACAACATCTGCCTCCACGCCCGTTTCCAACCCCGGCTGGTCCAACACCCCGAATATGGCCTCCCGAGTGCCCAGGTCCAGTTTCACGTGCACCACTTTAGAGATTACCCTAAAAACCTCCTTCTAGTAATCCTCCAGCTTTGGAAAGGACCAAAACATATGAACGTGGTTTGCAGGGCCCCCGCTGCAACGTTCACACACATCTTCTACCCCCTCAAAGAGCTGGCTCATCCTCGCCCTTATAAGGTGTGCTCTCTTCACCAACTTCAGCTGTATCAGCCCCAACCTCACACACGAGGTGGATGCGTTCACCCTCCGGAGCTCCGCACACCAGAACCCGTCCTCCATACCCTCTCCCAACTCAATTCTTCCTCCCACTTTGTTTCGATCCCTTCCAGTGGCGGCTTCTCCTCCTCCAAAATAGCCCCGTAAACCGCTGACACTACCCCCTTCTCCAGTCCCCCTGTTGTCAGCACCTCCTCCAGCAATGTGGAAGCCGGCTCTACTGGGAAGCTCTGTATCTCCTTTCTGGCAAAATCTCGAGCCTGCATGTATATAAACATTTCCCCTGCTCCAGCCCATACTTCACGCCCAGTTCCTTCAATCCTGCAAAACGACCCCCAAGATACAAATCTTTTAGTGTCCTAATTCCTTTCTCCTCCCATCTCTGAAAATTCCAATCCTACTTCCCTGTCGCAAATCTATGGTTCCCCCGAATCGGCATTTCCCTTGACCCTGCCCCAACCCGAAGTGCTGTCGAAACTGCCTCCAAACTCTCAATGAAGCTATTACGACCGGACTCTCGGAGTCTGGTTAATTGGCTTAACAAGCTCAACTGAACTTTAATTATTTAAAAAAAAATATGGCGGGCAAGTTGCCAATTTTGTCACCCACTCACCTAGCATATTTTGTGGGACAGATCGAAGGGTAAGCGGAAAGGTGGTGGACTGGGTATCCCTTAAAATTTAAGTCTTTAACTTAACAATTTCTCTCATTTATCCAAGCAGGGTTGCCAACTTTGATTGGAAGCAATCCTGAATAACTCATCACATGACTCACTGCCACCCCCCACACACTCTGGCCATTGGCAACTCAACACATCCAGTCTCAGAGCTCAACCCCTTTCCCAAGCACTTTGAAAATTGAATACACTCTTTGGAACTATAGAGTCGTAGAGCTTTACAGGACAGAAAGAGGCCCTTCGGCCCATCTGGCCTGCACTGGCCATCAAGCATCTATCGCTTCTAATCCCAATCTCCAGCACATGGTCCGTAGCCTTGTGTGATCAACAGAAAGGAAAATCAAAATAATCCTCCCATGATCTTTCTAATGTGTTGAGCACAGCAGGGTCCAGGTATTACATTTCTGAAGCATCAGGGGAAAGTTTTGTGAGATGTTAACCCCATGGTTGAGACAATGCAAGGACGTCCAAATAGACATGGGTACTCCATCTAAGGGAAAAAGGAATTTAACAATCAGTTCCACATGTGAACATATACCTCCTGAGGGATACAGGTGGCACCATCCTGAATAGTTTGAAAAGAATAACAAGCACTCGCAGGACCCCAAAATCAATAAACATTATCCTGGAAAAGACAACCAACCATGTCCTCCCAGCTAAAGGCTGTAGAGGCAGGAGGCAATAGTTAGAGACTTAATATTATGCAAATGGTAACTGCTGTAATGGTGAACTGATATCACTTAGGGCGGGCTACAGAAATGATAATTGTGCTCGAAAGATTGGGGCCACGGACGCATGTTCAATTCCATCCCTATAACATGTATTCTGCAGCAGATCACATTCAACATTACCTATATCTTCAGACTGAGTGAGAAGCAAATACTCAAACGACCGGATCACATAGAAAACTACCTAGAAAAAAGCAGAATGAGACCATTCGGCCCTTTGCGTCTGCTCCACCATTCATTATGATCATGGTTGATCATCAAGTTCAATACTCTGATCCCTCCTTCCCCCCATATTCCTCAATCCCTTTTGCCCCAATAACTATATCTAATTCCTTCTTCAAATTACACAACGTTTTGGCCTCAACTACTTTTTGTAATAGTAACTTCCACAGATTCACCACTTTCGGGGCGAAGAAATTCTCTTCACCTCAGTCCTAAAAGGCTTACCCCTTATCATCAAACTATGACGCCTAGTTCTGGACTCCCCCCACCATTGGGAACATTCTTTCTGAATCTACCCTGTCTAATCTCTTCTCGCTCTTCTAAACTCCAACGAATATAATACTAACCGACTTAGTCTCTCCTCATATGACAATCCAGCCATCCCAGGAATCAGCCTGGTAAACCTTTGCTGCAGTCTCTCCATAGCAAGAACATCCTTTCTCAGACAAGGACACCAAAACTGCACACAATACTCCAGGTGTGGCCTTACCAATGCCCTATACAATTGCAGTAAAAGATCTCTATTCCTATACCCATATCCTCTAGCTATGATGGGCAACATAACATTTGCCTTCTTTATTGCCTACTGTACCTGGACGCTTACTTTCAGCGACTGTTGCACAAAGACACCAAGGTCTCGCTGAATATCCACCTCTCTCAATTTACACCCATTCAAATAATAATCTGCCTCCCTATCTTTGCTACCGAAGCGGATAACTCACATTTCTCCACGTTATACTGCATTTTCCATGAATGTCACTCAGCCTGTACATATCCTGCTGAAGCATCTTTGCATCCTTGTCACAGCTCACCCTCCCATTCAACTTTGTATCATCTGCAAATTTGGAGATAATGCATTTAGTTCTCTCTGCCAAATCATTAATATGTATTTCATTTTTTCATTTCATTTTCATTCATGTAATGTGAACAGTTGGGGATCTAACACAGATCCCTGCAGTACCCCACTAATCACTGCCTGTCAATCGGAAAAAGACCCATTTATTCCAACTTTTTGCTTCCTGTCTCTAACCAGCTTTCTACCCTATCTGGCTGCATCACAGCCTGGTATGGCAACTGCTCAGCCCAAGACTGCAAGAAACTTCAGAGAGTCATGAACACAGCCCAGTCCATCACACAAACCCACCTCCCATCCATTTACTGTCTACACCTTCCACTGCCTTGGAACAAAGACCCCTCCCACCAAGGTTATTGCTCTTCCGTCGGGCAGGAGATACAAAAGTCTGAGAACACGCACCAACAGGCTCAAAAACAGCTTCTTTCCCGCTGGAACCAGACTCCTGAATGATTATTATGGATTGGACTGATTTTTTCACACATCTCCTTCACCCGATGCCTGGCTATGTATTTACATTGTGTATTTATGTATGCCATATGTTTTTTCATGTTTGGAATGATCTGTCTGGACTGTACGCAGAACAATACTTTTCACTGTACCTCGGTACACTTAATAATAAATCAAATTCAAATCTATCCATCTCCAGACACTACCCATAATCCCATAGGCTTTAACTTTGCATAGTAATCTATTTAAGACCTTGTCAAAAGCCTTCTGAAAGTCCAAATAAACCACATCCACCAGTTCTCCCTGGTCAACTCTGCTAATTACATCTTCAAAAAATTCCAGTAGATTTATCAAGCGTGCTTTCCCTTTCGTAATCCCGTGCTGATTTGGTTTGATTATACTAGTGCTTTCCAAATGCTGAGCTCTGAAACCATTGATAATGGACTCTAGCAACTTCCGTACTGCTGACGTTAGGCTCACTAGTCTATACTTCCCTGTTTTCTCTCTACCTCCCTTTTTATTAACAGTTATATTAGTTACCCTCCAACTTGTAGGAACCATTCCAGAGTCCAAAGAATTTTGAATAATGACCACCAATGGATCCACTATTTCTAGGGCCACTTTCTGAAGTACTCTGGGATGAAGATTATCCAGCCCTGGAGATTTAGCCGCCTTCAATTCCATTAATTTCTCCAAAACCATTTCTTTACTAGTACTAATTTCCTTTAACTCCTCACTAACACTTGTTTTTCTCCGAACTTCTGGTACATTATTCATGATTAATAGAAAGGAGGAAGGCCACTCAAACCATCTCAATACATAGATCCAGAAAAATCCTGGAGTCTGCTCCACTCCTGCAGCTTCTAAATGTTTGTTAAATGATGCTATGATTTTTGCCAGCTCTACTGTGTCTGGACGTTGTCCCACACGATGTTTTGGTATCAGTCCTAATACGACCTTTTACCAGTTTAAACCTGCTTCTACGTAATTGAATTTTAAATAATGGGCCATAATTTGCTGTGGCAGGGCAGCTAATGGTGTCTGCTACACGCCAGGCTTGGCCAAGTACATTCAGGTTTCAAACATTTAGTCTGGCAAGTTGCTGAAAGTGTCAACTAATAACAGTGCAGAGAAAGGGAACAGGGCATCTGGAACAAGGCAAATAACAGTCCTTATCCAAGCAGATTGAAAGATTGTGCAGGCACTGAGCAGAAAGTGTAAACTGGAGTGGGTGAATCCAATATCAAATCAGGTTTAGAAGAGAAATAAGAGGGGACAAAAAATCAGATTGAGAGAAAAAAGGACAAAGAAAATGTAAGAACAGCATAATGTCTTTTAGCATAATTTTGACAGCAAATAATGGCCAAATATTATCTGTGCGGTAAATATGAAATAAACACATCTCGGAAAGTTGACTCTTCTCCATTTCAGCCTTCATTCCCTTGTAATTGCATGATAACTGTTAAGTACTTCTGATTAACCCCTCTGGCACTGAAAATTAAAGATTACAACCATTCAGTGCATGTCAATGTTTGGCCAGAGAGCGAGAGGCCGCTTTCATGAAATGAACGTCAAACATCCCAAACTGTAACATTAGAGTTCTTGATTTAACCCCACGTCTAAAGTTGTTGTGCCAATTACACAATAATTACAGCGAGTGTCATTAATTTTAGCATACTTTTGACAGCAAATAATGGCCAAATATTCCAGGCCAATTTATTTAAAAATAGATACTTTTATCAGAGTTTTCATTTTTACAAATAATGCAACAAACCCTCAAAACTGGTACAGTATAAATGCTTCTCCATACGCGAGTACAGAAAAACTCAGGCAAACGGCAACACAGTCGGTTCTTAAACTTACTGCCTCCAACTGTACAATCTTAAAAAAAAGCCACAGATAAGCTAGAGAATAGGGAAGAGGAGGATAAGGCCATGTAAACATGGTAATATGATGCACAACTTCACATATAGCAAATTCAAAACAGTGCTACATAATTTATGGCAAACATTGCAGGAGCAAGTCAGACATAGTGGAACCTATCAATTTGAGATAGGGGCCCCATACCTTTAAGATGCATCAGATTTAGAATGGAATATGCAAATTAGCAACTCCATAGGGATACATTCCATGATAATTTTATGCCGTAGGCTACATATCGCTAATCCAGGAGCAAAGGATTTTCTTCTGTGCTGTAAAGAATTAGAATATTATGCAGCATTTTTTCATTAACTTCAATAGCTCTCCTATCTGGGAGCCCCAGAATTAGGAATAATGGATCGAATTCGAAAGCTGCGCCGAATACCTTCTCACGCTCTTTAAGTACACCAGACCAACAGGTTTGAATTTTGACATGACCACACACTGTGAATGTAGTCACGCTCGATTACCTGGCACTTTAGGTACATTGATAAAGCAGAATCAAACCTGTGTAACAAGCTTGGTGCGACATGCAAACGGTATAATATTTTGACCCGAGTTTCCTTCTATTACAGGTTAAAGTTTTATTGGCATATTCCCTTATTTTACCACAGCTTTCCTCATCAATATTGACTGCAAACTTTTTTTCCCAGGACCAGTGTTTCTAATATACTCACACAGGATGTGGAACAAAAAGTCTCATAAAACTTGATAATTAACTGTTTGTGTTCCGCAGAAATCAGGATTTGTTTCCACCGAGGATACAGAAGTGTCAAGGTGCACTGTTGTCTTATTAAGGATAAAGTCTCTAAGTTGCAGATATTTTAAAAAGGAGTATCTCGGGATTTCTAATTGTTGGCATAGCTGCTCAAAAGATGACAAGATGACAAGGAAGCACTACTGCATGTTCTCCCCGTGTCTGCGTGGGTTTCCTCCGGGTACTCCGGTAACCTCCCACAAGTCCCGAAAGTCATGCTGTTAGGTGAATTGGACATTCTGAATTCTTCCTCAGTGTATCCGAAAAGGCACTGGAATATGGCGATGAGGGGCTTTTCACAGTAACTTCATTGCAGTGTTAACGTAAGCCTACTTCTGACATGAATAAAGATTATTGTTATTCTAAGTTAATTTTGAGCTCCCTTCCAACTGATGGACCATAGTCCACACTATAAATGTTGCTAATTACAGGATTCTCGCAGTTGGGGGAGCAGCCATGAAATCCCCGTGAAAGAACCGGGCCGACAAGGAGTGCACAGACTGGCCAGGTTCGATATCAAGCCAAATGGAGGAGGGGATCTCTCTCACCCAATCCCTTATAAACACAAGATGAGAAGCCAATTGATACATTTTAATATATACTGCACCCCTAACACCCCCCCCCCCCCCCCTCCCCCCTCCCCGCCCCAGTTCAGCTAATTTCAAGCAAGGTTTCTTTCCATCCCTTTAGGGCCCCTAACAAACAAGGTTGGCAGCATCTGTAGTGGATGCAATAACCAGGCAACACATTCATCTTAATCAATGTTATCATGCCCAACCACAATGTCAGCAAGGAGGACAAATGGAGCAGGTCCCACCTAATAGACACAATTAACTGGGGGAAGTTTGCCCCATACAAATGCTGAAAGGAGATGTTAACCACAATACCCAAATAAGTAAACGCTAAAGGGGACCACATAAATGGGAAATTAGCAAAGGAGGGTAGTCTCCCTCTTAAAGCCCACCCACTAGCAGAGCCTCAGATTTTGTAAAAATTGATTTTATAATCCAAGAAAAGACTAAATCTATCCATCGCCATTGTGGGAACAGAAATTTGCGGTTTGGATATAAACAGCAACATGTCATCTGCGTATAACGTGATCTTATGATGCTTTCTTCCACCATGTAGCCCAGAAATCGAAGAATCCTGTATAATTACCTTCGCCAGGGGCTGTATGCCTATTGCAAACAATAACAGGGATAACAGGCACCCCTGTATAGTCACTCACTGGGGGCAGAAATTCTCTAATAATAATCTTTATTAGTGTCGCAAGTAGGCTTACATTAACACTGCAATAAAGTTACTGTTGGGGTACACAGAAGGAGAATTCAGAATGCACAATTCGCCTAACAGCCGTCTTTCGGGACTTTTGAGAGGAACCGGAGCATTCATAAGCACTGACACCAGAGGGCTTTTATTCAGCCCTGGTATCCGCTTCAGATATTCCCCTCCCAACACAAACTCCTGCAGTGAAAAAAATAAATAATTCCATTCCACACAGCCAAAACCTTTCTCTGCATGTAAGGAAATGACTGACCAATCTAACACCGGTTCTGGAAAGACCTGAATAACACTCAATAATCTCCTGACATTGTTACAAGAATTCCGGCCTTTTATGAACCCAGGCTGATCGCTCTGGATGATCAGCTGGAGAATTCCACCTTCAACACCATAATCTCAGCCAAGCTTATATCAAAGCTCCAAAACCTAGGACTTAACTCCTCTCTCTGCAAATGGATCTTTAACTTTCTGACCCATAGACCACAATCAGTAAGGATAAACAACACCTGCTTCACGATAGTCCTCAATACCAGGGCCCCTGCAATGCTGCGTACTTAGCCCCTACACACACCTTATACACACACAACTGTGTGGCACAATTTGGCTCCAACTCCATCTATAAATTTTCTGATGACACAACCATAGTGGGTCGGATCTCGAACAACGATGATTCAGAGTACAGAAGGAAGATAGAGAACCTAGTGGCATGGTGTAATGACAACAATCTCTCAATGTCAGCAAAACTAAAGAGCTGGTTATTGACTTCAGTACACACCACTGTCTGCATCATTGGTGCCGAGGTGGAGATGGTTGACAGCTTCAAATTCCTAGGTGTCACATCTCCAAAAATATGTCCTGGTTCACCCATGTTGACGCTATGACCAAGAAAGCACAACAGAGCCTATACTTCCTCAGGAAACTAAGGGAATTTGGCATGTCCACATTGATTCTTACCAACTTTTACAGATGCATCATAGAAAGCATCCTATCTGGCTGCATCACAACTGCTCACCCCAAGATCGTAAGAAACTACAGAGAGTCATGAACACCGCCGAGTCCATCACACAAACCCGCCTCCCATCCATTGACTCTGTCTACATCCTCGCTGCCTTGGGAAAGGGGGCAGCATAATCAAAGACCCCCTCCTACCTGGCTTATTCACTCTTCCAACTTCTTGAGCAGGAGATACAAAAGTCTGAGAACACGCACTAACAGATTCAAAAACAGCTTCTTCCCCACTGTTACCAGACTCCTAAATGACTCGCTTATGGACTGCCCTGCTCTCTTTATACATCTCTACTGAGTAGTACTGCACTCTGTGTGTTTCACTCGATGTGGGTGTCTATGTATTTACAATGTGCATTTATGTGTATCCTATGTTTTTTACAGATATGGAATGATCAGTCTAGACTGTCTGCAGAACAACACTGTACTTTGGTATGTGTGACAATAAAACAAATCCAAATCCCTCCAGGACAACAATTTCAAATCCATATTCAGGAGCAAGATTGGCCTATAGGGTGCACTATCTTCAGGATTCTTGCCTGTCTTCAGAGGAAATGTTTGCTTCTCGGAGTGTCTGCGACAGCAGACCTGCTTCAAATGAGTAACTGTACATGGTGATCAGCAGATCCATGAGCAAGCGGATCCATTAGCAAGTCTTCAAATTCCTTGTAAAATTCAAAACAATCAGGCCCTGGGCCTTGCCAAGTGGAAGCTCCCTCATGGCCACAACCACTTCCCCTTTAAAAATGGGACCATTCAGGACCAACCTTTGGTCCTCGGAGATTGTTGGGAGTTTTAGGGAAGAGAAGAAACGCTCCATTATGTCAACGCCTCCTTAGATTGGCCCGTTTTCTACGGCATAAAAACCCTTATGTGCATTGTTGATATCCTCTATTTAATTGCACTTGGGAGTCCAGCACAGGGGGAATAGCCCTGGAGTCAGCCCTCTTCCTAGCCAAAAAGGCCAGGTATCTATTGGGCTTGTTTCCAAACTCTCACAACTTCTGTTTCCAAACTTGAAACCCCTTTCAGCCTGCAGAGTCAGAGAGTCCAGATCCGTACGAGTTGCATTAATTTCTTACAGCAACAAATGGCTAGGATTCCTCCCAAATTCACTCTGTTTCAGACAATTTTATTTCCAAATGGGGCTATTGCTCCAGCATTTTATACATTTTATTGGCCGTATATGACCAAACCCCTAGCATAAGCCTTACAGGTTCCCCACAGGATCGAGGAGCTTACATCAGAGAGGATTGACTTTTGAACAGAAGCGATCAAATTCAGTCTTAAGACACGTGGCAAAGGATTTGTCCCTGAGCAAATAATTTTTTATCCTTCGGATGTAGTGTTCCCCGCACATCAAAATATGTCTGTTGGGTGGGGAGGTTTCTGAGAGTACCCACCAAGGGTTAAAAACCCAAGTCACGGGCATTATTTATTATGCACTTTCAAGAACTGGATAACATCGAACATTAGTTGGGGGGGCTGGGTGGGAGGGTTGGGGGGGGGGCTATGTATATTAAGGGTGACTATGGGTGATCCCTGATTCCTTTTTTGTCATTTGTTTATGTAAACATGTGGGCTGATGTTTGAGGTTTGGTGGGAGGATGAGATCGTTGTTATTGATATGGGGATTGACATATCTGTTGCTGATTATTGTTTATTGTTGGTGGGTGTAAATTCGGGAGAAAATGTGAAAAAGGACGAGAATTAAAATATTTTTTTTTAAAAAGGGGACAATTGAAGTCCCCACCAACAAAGTCCATTGAAACTTTCAGAACAAAATCAGGGGAATAATTTGGTGGACGACACATATTCATTATCGAGACCAATTCTCCATGTAAAAATTCTTTGATAATCACATATCTTTCCCCTTGCTCTTCACACAATTCTCTACTTTGAAAGGCACATTTCTACTGATTAATACTGTTACGCCCGACTACTAGTTGAGAACGAGGCAAAATATCCATCCAGTCCTGCTTCACCTTTAAGTGCTCCTTGTCATCCAAATGGGTTTCCTGCAACAAAGCTATGTCTTTTTTAAGGAAATACAGGAGGCTGCATTCTCCATTTCAGCAGCTAACTGCCGGCATCAGCAGAGCTTGTGTGGTCTTTTAGGACCAGAAAATCGGCGCCTCGTCGATTCCGGGACCGGTGAGGGGCTAGCATCGGCACAGGCTGAAACTCCTGCTTCCCGCGCCAAATACGGCTGGAAAATGGCCAGGTCCTAGGCCACGCATGTGCACAGCTACCGACTTGCAGCGGTCGTCCTGTACAACACGGCACGGCCGTACACGGACCCGACCTGCTATCCGTGACCCCCAGCCCACCCCCTGGCCAACCTCCACCAGGCACCCCCAGCCCTTGCGGAATCTCCTTCCGGCCAGCGGCACGGATCTCGGCTAAGTATGGCGGTGCTGGACACAGTCCACAGCCGCCATACCGGGTTCCGGCACGGCTGAGACCACACGAGTCCCACGCCGACGCCCACTTGGCCCATTGGGGGCCCAACATCACAGGTGGGCCGGCTGATGACGCAGCAATGCCATTGCAACAGGCCACAGCTGGTGATGCGATGCCGCCATTTCCGAGGGGGAGGAGCATGGCTGACCGCTGTCAAACCGTTGCCGGCTCCGATTTTGGCGTCAGAGCCCATTCTCCGCCAGATCGGCAAACACAGTTTCAGCATAGGGCAATGGAGAATCCCGCCCAGGATCTTTTTTTCTCTGAATAGGATGATGTACTTCCATCACATTCCAAGAGCAAGTAATAATCTTTATTATTGTCACAAGTAGGCTTACATTAACACTGCAATGAAGTCACTGTGAAAATCCCTGAGTCGCCACATGCCAACGCCTGTTCGGGTACAGAGGGAGAATTCAGAATGTCCAATTCACCTAACAAGCACATCGTTCAGGACTTGTGGGAGAAAACCGGAGCACCCAGAGGAAACCCACGCAGACACGGGGAGAACGTGCAGACTCCATGCAGACAGTGATCCAAGCAGGAATCAAACCTGGAACCACGGCGCTGTGAAGCAACAGTGCTAACCACGGTGCTACATATTTAGAGTAGCTACCGCCAATACTCAATCAGCCAGAGAAAATATATGAGATAGGATATTGGCACCACATTGGGGCTTGCATCCAAACATACCTCCCCCATCTTCAGTCATAACAGAGGCACCATATAACGTATTTTTATCAAATAAGAGGCATGTCTGCACCATTGCAAGATCCAATTCTTTCACCCCAAAAGGAAAATGTACAAAAGATTTGCGATGACACAAGTTCTGTGTTGACATTCTTCAACGCATGTTGGGCTATACCTACGATCTTTCCTTCATTACACTCAGGAGACATACTCCTCAGAACAGGCGGAAAGATAAGCCTGAATGAGATCGGGAGCCAAATGGCCCTCCAGCATTTTGACCCCTCCCGTCAAGACCTAAACCACTTGCCCACCTCCCGGCAGTGTGCTACTCGTATCTATCATGAAGGAGACCAAAACACCTAGACTACCATCATAAACATACGGATGAGAAGAAGAAAATACAGATATCGATCACGTAGCCCATCTACCATACCATGTACAGAGCAAACCCCTTAGCTGGAAGGGTGTTTTCCATTCAAGGTAAATGGAAGTCCCCGAGATTCTTAAGAATAAAACATTCGTTATAGTGCTTAATTTTTAACACCTCACTGCTAACATGATAAATCACAACGCAAGATCAGACAGGAAGCATTGTAACAGGGATAGAGTCGGATTTTTCAGTGAGCTGCAGATTGTTACTCCAAATTATTTCCTTCTGTGGAGTTCAGAAAAGCCAAGGCACTAGCCGGATTATCAAATATCGTTACGGAGTTGTCGGATACCACCCTCAGTGTAGCAGGTAAGTCAGGGTACAATTCACTCCAGTAGCTTTTAGTTGTTTTCTATCTTCTCCATATCCTCCAGGAATTCTGGCATACCATGCAAGCCGGTTTTCCAAGGGGCTCAAATGGGCCTCAGCTGAGAAAGTTACATTTTCAACCGTCAGGATTCTCTCCTCCATTTCATCGAGCTTCTCATTATCATTCTGCAGCCCAGTCTCGTGAGCACTAATATTATGTACCAATCAGCCAACTTTATTGTCAATGACTTTAATGATGTTCACAGTCAGCATCTGCAGTGCCTTCAAGAGCGCCGGGTCAAGAGCCCACTCGATGGTCAAGCTGCCACACTGGGGGAATCAGCTCCATCCCAGTTGCATCTGATTGCTTCCTTTAATCGACTATTTTATTAGGATTCCTCGATATTTTGTCTCCAATACTCAGCCAAAACTCTTCCCGGGACATATCATGGAGTATTCTGGATTAGGTTAAGTATGTGTCACGTGAGAAGGATAAATTAAAGTATAAAAGATGAGTAGCGCCAACGTCCATGGAAACACCGCTATTCCCGCACCTGCATCACATGATCTCCCCTCCAGGTCAACTTTATCTACACTATCTAACATCTTATATGCTCTGGAAGATCACCTCTTTCCAGGTTTTAAACTCCAGTGTCTTCTCGTAACGCTAGGAATCGTACTGGGGGCTCTGCTCTACATTATCTCTCATCTCTTTTTTCCCCCCAAGGGGCAATTTAGTCTGGCCAATCCATCTAGCCTGCATCTTTGGGTTGTGGGGGTGAGACCCACACAAACATGGGGAGAATAAGCAAAGTCCACACGGATGGTGACCCAGGGCCGGGAGAAAACCCGGGTCCTCGGCGCCATGAGGCAGCAATGCTAACCACTGCACCATCGTGCCACCCCCATTATCTCTCATCACTTAATAACCAACTTTAAATATATGGTTTGACTAGAGAACTATGCAGGTTTATCATGACCTCCCCAATGGATACTCTTATTTTTTTGGTGAAGTAGCCCAACATTCAATGCTATACAAAAGCATTCACAAAATCCAGAGTCACAAAAAATTCTACATTGTAAAACCATGGAATGCTCTCAATTGTCAATTATGTCTATAATTTGCTGCTCTTTAAAGATAGGAGTTGATGAGCCTGCATCAAAACAAAATAAACCTATATTATCCCCTCTGTAGAGGAAGCCTATCTCTGTAGGCCTCAAAGGGTGAACAGCAATGCACAGTGCCTGCCTTCCGTTATCTGTATTCTTACAATTTAGCGGCACACTGTTCCTCATGAAAGGCAAGGTAAAGGCTAAAAGAAGAGTTATGTTAGTCATGTATGAAGAGTATCACTCCAGCTGCAGTGCAAGATGAGGCCTGTGCTAAGGGAGCTACTCATAGAAGCTGCCTGTGGAAAGAACCATTCTGCTGTTCAGAATGCAATCCCTAAAACTGCACATCCACTCAATTCCAAACTGCAGCACCTATGAAAATTAGATATAAAATATCAAACACTTAAGTGCAAGTCCCCATTCTTCACACAGATAGAACATGTCCCCAGCCCGTACACATTATTTTAAATTCATATGCAAGGCTCTAGTTATTACTTGTTGCATTACAACAGCTAAATGTCAGACACAAACGCCAATGTGTTTATGTTTAAAAGAAACAGTTTGTTGTCAGAGAATGTGCATGGATCTGGCCCCTTACCTCCCTCCCAGGCTGCAGATATCTGAAACGAGACACAGCCTGTGCCAGACATCACATTTTCAGACTTAACGCCACCAGCCTACAACATGATGTCACCAGGGTAGCAACTCTGTTGCTATGGACTGCCTGGAAAGACCCTAGCAACGAGTTAGCAACCATTGGTATATCATTTTGCAATCTTTGCTTCCAAATGCCAAGAGATTTATTAACTTTCACGTCAATATCCCAGTCTTTAGAATCTGTGTACTGCTGCCTACTGTCAGCAGTCTTTAACCCTCTCCAATAAATGCTGATTTACTTTGATGGTTTTTGATTTCTTCAAACTGCAAGTGTCAATTTTATCACGAGGCAAGCGGAATGAGGACAGGTTTAAAAGGGCGGGGACAGTAGCGGAGGAAGACGCATTTGACAACATCAGCCAACATAGAGGCAGGGAGAAACGTTGGACGGTCAGCAGTTGGACATGGGGGTCAAGGGAGTAGGAGGTAGGCCTCATGGACAAGATGTGTGTAGAGGGTATACAAGGAAAGGATACAGTCTCAGTCTTGGTGAGAAAGAAGCCATGAGCTCCTCACACTTACTGAAGGCGAGGGTGGACCAGGTAGGAAAGAGGGGCTTGAGGGGACAGTTTGTAGTAGAGAAAAGAAACCGGGATTTATCTTTGAGTTCATGGTTGATCCTGGAATAGTTGGAAGCATTATCCTCGGAGAGGAATCTTTGTGTGATCCAATCAGATTTGGCAATGAATGGCTAAACCAATGCTATGGACGTTAAGCAGTCTGGCAGTGAAGGTTACCTAAGTTTTATGAGCTCCATGGGACATCTTTATAAGAAGCATTGCCTTCAAAGTATGATTTCACTGAAGAGATAGCAAGATTCCTTTGTGCCCTTGTGCCCGAGAGCAAGTCCCAAGCCACATTCCTGATTTTTAGAAAGAATGGACTCCCCTGTATCAACAATAGTCTCCACTGCATTGAACATTTTTCCTTTCTCCTGGTGTCCTGCCCAACATTTATCCTTGGACCAACATCACTAAAAACAGAATAGTCGCATTGCTAATTTTCAGGTTTGGCTGTCAAACTTGTCTAAATTGCAAGCTGATTTATTAACTGTGAATATTCTGAGGATGTGTGAGGTACTATAATAAATGCTGTTCCGATATAGCATGTTACTGGATCAGCGATCCATGATACCATGGAGGAAGATCTGAACAGAGCATCAAAAATTTTACTTAACACAGCTCCTTTTGCCACAGCTTTCTGAAGGAAAGAAAGTTCTAGATTTCCACAGCCCTTTTTGTAGAAATAATTGCTTCCCAATTTCAGTCCCAACTCGTCTAGCTTCAATTTTAAGATTATGCTTTGCTCCAATTTAAGATTGCGCTATTTGGACTGGCTTGGATTTTAAGTTCAGATATAAATTCTTAATATGCTCATAAAATAAAGAGAAAGCATCTTTCAATTTATTTCAGCTATTTGTTTCATCAGGTGATCTTTCCCTTCTTTGGATGTTGGCAAAATAAAACATTAAGCCTAGACTGTAATGACTAAACAAATTTATTATATAATAAAAGAACAAATTAATAGTGGCAAAATATCTATCTTAGTATTATTCGCTGATGTAACAGCACTCTCATGTGATCAATTGTGTATGTATGTATACACATCAAACCTGATTAAACTAGTTCAGTTGGGTACATGATTTCCATGTCTCTTTTGTCTCGTCAGATAGTCTGGCGATGAACACAGAATTCAGTTTTTCCTTAGTCAAAAGAATTTGGGTCAGAAAAGCTTCCAACAAACCAATGGAGAAACTGTTGGTATTTTCTGCTGAGAAATAGGCTTGAAGATCTGCTCTTCGAGCTGTTTGTACACATAGATGGACTGACATTTCAAGATGGCTGCATAAACACATATTACTGGGAGTATGTGACCAACAGTATATCCTTAAATATTTTGATAATCCAGCTGGGAAAAGGAAAAAGGCAACATTTTTAACCGGAAGCAAGCCCAGAAGTGTATGAAACGCTCAAGAATGTTCTCATTTCCGCTATGCCGAAGATCACACCACAGTTGGACATGCTGCACAAGCTTGAACAACAGCAGGTCAATGGGGAGTTGGTTGAGATCTATAAAATCCAAAGCACAAAAATATGGAGGGCACTTTGTATGGCATTGTCTTCCAAGTCGTATTGGATGGCGTTCTGGTCAATATGTGTGCATTAGTTAGCATGATTCCTGAATCACTACAACGTGAATTGTTGAGTCAGCATCAACTGAAGATATCATGCCGAGAATTACAAGGTTATGGAGGAGAGAAAATTCCCATAATTTTAAAGGTGTTGGTTCTGATGACATACCAAGAAGCAATGTGCTAAACGTCCCATTACTGTGGTGAAGGATTAAACCCATGTACCCTCAAGTGTTCAATGAAAATGTCAAACCGATTCGGTGGTGGAAGACCAATGTATGGATTTGAAGGAACATAAGATCAGTTTATTATAGGCGTCGTCCAGTGCCCTGTGCTCTAAGGGAGAAAGTAGAACAAGAGCAGGACAGGTAGATAAGATGGTTAAGAAGGCATGTGGGATGCTTGCCTTTATTAGCCGAGGCGTAGAATATAAAGAGCAAGAAGGTTATGATGGAGCTGTATAACTAGTCAGGCCACAGTTAGAGTACTGTGTGCAGTTCTGGAATCCACAGTGTAGGAAGGATGCGAATTAACTAGAAAGGGCACGGAGGAGATTCACCAGGATGTTGCCTGGGCTGGAGTGTTTCAGCTATGACGAGAGGCTGGCTAGGTTGTGACTTTTCTCCTTAGAAGAAGGCTGAGGGGGGACCTGATTGAAGTGTACAAAATTAGGAAGGGCATTGATAGGGTAAATGGGAAGAAACTTTTCCCCTTGGGAGAGGGGTAGAGGGCATAGATTTAAACTAAGGGGCAGGAGATTTGGAGAGGATTTGAGGAAAAACCTTTTCACCCAAAGGGTGGTGGGACTCTGGAACTCACTGTCTGAACGGGTGGTAGAGGCAGGAGCCCTCACAGCATTTAAGAAGCATTTTGATGAGCACTTGAAAAGCCACAGCACACAAGGCTACGGACCAAATGCTAGAAAATGGGATTTGATGGCTGGCACAGAGATAATGGGCTGAAGGGTCTCTTTCTGTGCTGTAGAAGCTTTATGACTATAAATGAAAAGACTTGAGACTGAGAACATTGTCTCCAGAGTAGAAGAGTAATTGGGCTACCCACATTATGGCAGTATTAAAATCAGATGGTAGCGTAGAATATGGGAGAATCATAATGTCTTCAAAAACATATGAAAAAAATGAAAATGAAAAATGAAAATCGCTTTATTGTCACGAGTAGGTTTCAATGAAGTTACTGTGAAAAGCCCCTTGTCGCCACATTCCGGCGCCTGTCCGGGGAGGCCGGTATGGGACCAGGCTTGATCAAATTTAAATAAATATTACATTTCCAAAAAGCTGCTAATCAAATACAGATTTGAATAAAGGGTGACACAGTGGTTAGCACTGCTGCATCACAGTATTAGGTACCCGGGTGCAATTCTGACCTTGGATGACCGTCTGTATCGCGTTTGCACGTTTTCCCCGTGTCTGCGCGGGTTTCCTCCGGGTGCTCAGATTTCCTCCCACAGTCCAAAAATATGCAGGTTAGGTGAATTGGCCATGCCAAGTTGCTCCTTGGTGTCCAAAGGTTAGGTGGGCTTATGATAGGGCGGGTGAGATGGGCCTAGGTACGGTGCTCTTTCAGAGGGTCGGTGCAGATCTGTTGGGCCGAATGGCCTTCTTCTGCACTTTTCTGTTTTGGCCTCTGGTTTAAGACAAACCGAAGATGGGGGTATGATTTCTGTAAATGGACGGTTATTAACCCCTCGTGTACCATGATAGAGTTAAAGAAACTAACACCACGCTTAGGGCAGCATGGTAGCACAGTAGTTAGCACAGTTGCTTCACAGCTCCAGTGTCCCAGGTTCGATTCCCGGCTTGGGTCACTGCCTGTGCGGAATCTGCACGTTCTGCGTGTGTGCGCGTGTGTTTTCTCCGGGTGCTCCGGGTTCCTCCCACAGTCCAAAGATGTGCAGGTTAACATAGAACACACAGTGCAGAATAAGGCCATTCGGCCCATTGAGTCTGCACCGACCCACTTAAGACCTCACTTCCACCCTATCCCCATAACTCAATAATCCCACCTAACCTTTTTGGACACTAAGGGCAATTTCTCATGGCCAATCCACCTAACCTGCATGTCTTTGGGCTGTGGGAGGAAACCAGAGCACCCGGAGGAAACCCACACAGACACGGGGAGAATGTGCAGACTCCACACAGTGACCCAGCAGGAAATCGAATCTGGGACCCTGGCGCTGTGAAGCCACAACGCTAGCCACTTGCGCTACTGTGCTGCCCATAGGTTTTTAGATTTAGTACAGAACAGAACAGGCCCTTCGGCCCTCGATGTTGTGCCGAGCAATGATCACCCCACTCAAACTCACGTATCCACCCTATACCCGTAACCCAACAACTCCCCCTTAACCTTACTTTTTAGGACACTACGGGCAATTTAGCATGGCCAATCCACCTAACCCGCACATCTTTGGACTGTGGGAGGAAACCGGAGCACCCGGAGGAAACCCACGCACACACGGGGAGGATGTGCAGACTCCGCACAGACAATGACCCAGCCGGGAACCGAACCTGGGACCCTGGAGCTGTTAAGCATTGATGCTAACCACTATGCTACCGTGCTGCCCTAAATTTAGAATATCCAATTCATTTTTTCCAATTAAGGGGCAATTTAGCGTGGCCAATCCACTATCCTGCACATCTTTGGGTTGTGGGGGTGAAACCCACGCAGACATGGGGAGAATGTGCAAACTCCTCATAGACAGTGACCCAGGGCCGGGATTCGAACCCGGGTCCTCAGCGCCGTAGGCAGCAATGCTAACCACTGTGCCACCGTGCCGCCCCCGAGGTTAATTGGCCATGATAAATTGCCCTGAGTGTCCAAAAAGGTTAGGTGGGGTTACTGGGTTACGGGGATGGGATGGAGTCGTGGGCTTAAGTGGGGTGCTCTTCTTTCCAAGAGCCGGTGCAGACTCGATGAGCTGAATGGCCTCCTTCTGCATTGTAAATTCTATGATTCTAAATGCAAAACGTTTCAAATACTCCCATAGACTTCAAAATAAATTCAAATTTTTTTTTCCAGTTGAGCTCCAAAATAATTAACCCACGTCACCAATTCCCACACCACCGTTCTCATTTGCCGCAATGTTAAATATTTTCTTTCAAACGACGTTTTGCCAAATTTTATGACATGTGATCTTTGAGGTCTGCAACAAGGAATGGAGCAGAGAAAGTGTTGAGCAAATCTCATTGTTGGGCCTCTCACAAGAAGCTATTTTATGATATATCGACGCACAAGCAAGAGTCATTAGCTGGCAAGGGTGCACTGCAATGAATTGGAATAATGTACGCATGAAATCCAATAAAGAAGCAAAAACAGAAGTGCTGACAGGTCCTTGGGAGGTGATCAGCTACACTGCAGCAGTCAGGAAACTCAGCACTAAAGAGGCTGGTCAACCGTTCAGTCCTGCCGCACAAACTCGTGGATCGAGTCCCAGGAGGTCTCATTACCACAGCTGCAGTTACACACCTGCAGTGCACTATTTGCTCTGTCCACTGGCTGGCTTAAGAAACCAATTATTTGCAGCTTTGATAGACAACTGGTGTGATGTGACTAAAATAGAAACTTCAGTGCACTCTCATTTCCCACTCTGCTCACATCCTCCCGAGATTCCGCAGAAAAGTGCAGTCCAGAAGGGAAAACACAGTTTAATGAAGTTGCCATTCTGACCTTCTTCTTCATGTACCTGGCAAGCATTCGGTTGGGTGACCTATAGCTCAATCATCATACACGCCAACCTGGAAAAGCAGCAGACGCTGATCACCAGCGAACATGTCAAGAATAACCCGGACATGAAAATAAAAAGCAATTACACGGGCGACTTGAGCAGTCAGTATTTACAACACTTCATCTACTGGAGACAAAGAACAAAAGGAGGGGAAAGGCTGGTGGGAAATCAATTACAGACGACACAAACTGAGCAATGCATTTCAGGGTCAGTTGGGGGATGGGCTCCTGGAAATATTTACAACTTTTATATGGTTTATTCTGCTTTCTGGTCCATTTTAAATACATTTCTGTAGTGATGTGCATCACTGTATATACACAAGGGGTTAATGTAAATACACTACAACTAAGTAACCACTGGAGGGAACACCAGAGATGACACGACATGTAGACATACAACCAATCATTAGAACAGGGCACAACCAATGGGTAATCAGGACATCCAGAGGTGGCAGTACCACAAGGGGGCACTACACAACCCATATAAAAAGACAAGGCACACAGGCTCTGCCTCTTTCCACAGACAGACATCTAGAGAGTTAGACGGCGTTGATCAGCAGCATCACAACCCAGCACGTGGCTTAGAGCAAGCTGGTACAGTTAGACTGAGTTACTGGAGAGATAGATTAGCAGAGTGTCGAACTCATTTAACAACTGTGTTAATAGTTCAAAAAACATGTTGAACTCATTTCATAGTCAGTTCTCAGTTCATAGCGGGGCTGGTTTAGCACAGGGCTAAATCGCTGGCTTTGAAAGCAGACCAAGGCAGGCCAGCAGCACGGTTCAATTCCCGTACCAGCCTTCCCGAACAGGCGCCGGAATGTGGCGACTAGGGGCTTTTCACAGTAACTTCATTTGAAGCCTACTTGTGACAATAAGCGATTTTCATTTTTTTTTTTCATTTTCATAGTCTGGAGCATCCTTTCGTAGAGACTACAACAAGGAAGCAGCTTGTGTTATCCGAAGCAGCATAACACAACAATTTCTACTCTTAATAGAGTATTCATTTGAAAAAGGAATACCAATTTTCAACAGATGAACTGACACTCTACCACATGGGTCAGAGTTACTGTGCGTCCTCCTCTCACCTGCTCCTGTTCCTAACATTCTGGTTATCTTGACACCTGTCTACAAGAGAGCAGCACTTCCAGTTTTCTCTCTCCCAGAGCACTACTCTCGGCTTCTCTCATTGCCCTTCATCACCAGTATTGGATATTTGTGGAGCCTCCTCCGCCTGTGTTTAGTTATTAATTATAATTGTCGACCAACATTTATAACTGGATATGGCAGTACTGCAGAACTTAGACCTGATCCACTGGTTGTGCGTTCACTTAGCTTTATTATGATTTGGCAGGCAAGTAGTCCTGTGCTGTAGCTTTCCCAGGTTGACACCTAATTCTTTGGTATACTTGGTGCTGCTCCTGGGATGCCATCCTGCATTCTTCATTGAACCAGAATCAATGCCCTGGGATTGATGACAATAAACAAATGAAGAATGTGCTGGGCCATGAGCCGAGAGATTGTGGTCGAATACAATTCTGCTGCTGCTTATGAATCTCAGCCTCTCACAGTTCCTTCGTCACCTGCCACAGGCCCAGTCAAGCAGGTGTGTCCTTCAGGGCTCGGCCTGTAGTGGTGCTACCAAGCCGTTCTTGGTGATGGACATTGAAGTTAAGGGGAGGCAATGGCATCGTGGTGTTGTTGCTGGTCTAGTAATCCAGAGGCCCAGAGTCCCGCCATGGCAACTGGCGAAATTTGAATTCAATTTTTAAAAAATGGAATTCAAAGTCTAATGATGAGTTTGTCTGGAAATAGACAAATACAGATAGAATAAGAATATTGGAGCATAAAGACCAGAACAAATTCTGATGCTCCACTGTGGCCCAGTGCAATCCCTTAATCCTTCATACCTGGCTGTGAAATCCGTCGCAAATATGTATTTAACTCCCAACTTCAATTTGACAGTATCGTGTATCACCACAGGAAATCCACTCCATAGGTTTAGCACTCAATATGTAAAAAATAAATTCTAAATCCTCTTACTTTTTTGAACTCAAGTCTTTTCTCACTCCCAGTTTTAACTGCTTTTGGGTCCAGTTAATACATTTTCTGTAATTTCCCTTGCCATTCACACCCTTGCTGCGGAGAATAGTGTACTGGCATTGTGGCTTTGAGTGAAACTTGGATCACTGTGCTGATACTTTGCCCCTCAATGATGCCTCCCCTCCTGGTTATACACTCTGGAAGGGATCTGCCGGTCGTGTTGCACCGAAAAGCAGGACGGCGCAGCACAATGTGACCGGTAGATGCCGGGGGATCCCACCTCTGGGATCTGCCCGGCTTGCTACGCCTCACGAGATATATGCAACTCACAAGGCTTTGCGATGTGAATGGGCGGGATCACTTTCTGACAAATCTGCATATTAGAGCAGGAGTTCTCAACCTTTTTTAACCTTTTCCTCTTAATTTATTTTTGTGGACCCCCATAGCCATTCCACAGAAAAAAATACCGTGGGTATTTAATATGCTGCTTCTGTCATTAAAGGTTCTCCGGGCTGTTCCTAGGGGACAATAGCCCGGGCAATCTTCAACAACAACTGTCATTAAAGCACAATAAACCCATTTGTCATCAACCGGTATGGATTTTTTTTTCTCAGAATACAGTACCACAAAAATAAACACAGCAAATGCACCTTTTTGGTTCTGAGCCCCTTCAGCCCTCAAGGTAAATTAGATAGATTATAATCTCTATTTGACCTTTGTCAGTGCGAGAGAGAGAGAGAGAGAGAGAAAGATGAATATTCATCATGAAAACAAACATTTTTTTCTTCTACTTGATTCTCAGTAATAACAATTGTTCTGAAGTACAATTGCTCTATGGACCACTAAAATATCACCGTGGACCCCCAATTCGGTATTTTTTTGTGTGGACCCCCAGTAATGTTACATGGACCCTGGCACCCCGGTTGAGAACCACTGTATTAGAGTGAAACCCCTTCGCCTTGGAGACCTTGGGGACCAGTGGAATGGCACTCATGGGGGGCTCCCGGAAGATTGGAGGACCCAAGGTGCATGCCCTCTGGATGGGGTGGTACCCTGGCACTGCTGGTGCCACCTGGGGACCATGATACTTACAACATAGCACCCTGGCAGTGCCATCTGGGTGCCTGCCTGGCACTGCCATGATGCCCAAGTGGGCATAGCCAGCTGGTGGGACACTGCCAAGGTGTCAAGCTAGCAATTTTTGTACGGCTGTGATTGGTTGGGAGTGCCCTACGTGGGTGCAGGGGTGCCTGGGGACTCCCTTACAATGAGTTCGGGGGGGGGGGTCGCATCGGGGCCTCGAGAGATTGGGACGGCAGCTCAATGCACTGAGGAATTCCGGCGAGCAGAGTTCCTCAGTGCAGAAAATGGGGCTAAGTTTCGGCCTCGTCGGGGAGTTCCCCGCTGAAGCCCCCGATCTACCCAGATGGGCAGGGTGTTTCTCAATGCTCTGAGCGCCAGGAAACACCCTGCTAATCTCGCACACTATGGGATTCTATGCTCATTCGGGTACATCGCGCCCTCCATCATCTATCTTTCAAACTAGGTTAAATTTCTTCGCTGCCTTTTAGCATCTACAGTGTTCTCCTGGATTACACTGGTTGCAATGCACAGTTATGGATAACAACCCTGGTTTAGATAACAATTAGAAGCATGTGTCAAGGTAATCATGTTTTACACAATTCATTTAGTATAAGACAATCATTTTTAATAGTTAAATAAAAAGAATTACATCAGCCAATGTCCTTTAATGGATTCAATTTATTTATTTATTAGAAAATCCCTCCCAAGGTGCCATAAAACCTCAGGGAGTCTGTTGACCACCAGGGAACGCACTGTACAATTGGACTTGGTGAACCCACAGTTAAAAGAGAATAGAATTTACTGATAAACACCAATTTGCGGCAAATATAACAAAGAGTTGTCAGGAAAATGTAGCTGTACACAGAGATTGGGTGCCCTCCAGAATTATAGAAATAGAATCAGCTTGTTAAAACGGAGGGCAGGTTTTTGAGCAAGCTGTCTCCAGAACAGAGAAAACGTTTTTTTTTCATCATCTCAAATATCATTTCACCCTGGGTGACACAACAAGATGTGCACTGTCCCAAGGCCAGTAGTTAGCTGCGGGTTTCAGCTTTAGACTTGCCACACAATAAGTGCACAATCTCAGATATGCTACTAGTGAAGATGCTGAGCAGAGAGGGACAAGTCAGGTCTCTTACTGATGCTCAGGAGCTATAATACCAGAATGGAAGGGCTTCAGCCAAAGTGCTGAACAGGGAGTCACCTTTCTCAAAAAGGGTGAGGGGAGCAGATCTCAAAGACCATATGAGAGATGACTTTTTTTTTAAAAAGGGGAGGATTTTATTGTGGAATTAAATACACAAACTACTGTGGTACAAGGTTTTCATGTGCTTGTAATCTAGATTTTAAATCAAAAGTTTTAATTACTCTTTGTAGTAGCTGTGGTAATAATTTCATTACATCGTCCATATCTAGAAACAGGATAGGATGTTCCTAAAGAGTACACTCCACTGTCTGCTGCCTGGAGCAAAGACAGTTCATTTACAGTACTCAGTGCCATCAAGCTGATTGCTAAACAGTCAACACACAGTGATATTAATATTCATGGCTTTAATAATCGCCTGATAAATATTCAGCATAAGATTAACTTTAGTTCTTGTTCATCATCAGTCCGTTGGCACAAGTTTACTGAAGCTAGTAATCTATTCAGTCACCAGCACAGAAAAATGTTACATCCAACCAGACAACTCAAACATGAAATGCTGAAAATAGGATCCCAGAAGTTGTTCAATCAAAATCAATTTTCAAAATTACTTTTTGTTGAAGACCTAAACAAGCATTCCTCCTAATGGAAATAGAACACGATCCTCCTCAAAAAGATTACTTCAATGAAACTTTCACAAAATACCATATGATTCATAAACCAACCATTTAAGTGTGGCCCAAGTCTTCTGCCGCTCAGATGCTCATACCCTGAACAGCAGGAGGACCCTCACAAGTCCCAACGCAAGGCCTCCACGGGAATTGCCTGGATTGGTTCAATCCCCTCTGGATAATTACCCAGGAAATGTTAGGTAGGAAAAATCCATGTCTAACTCCTGGTAACGATACAACTGACCCCCACTCTACCAACTCCCACCCTGTCTTACAACTTCATCCTGCCCCCAACTCCCCCCATCCTCCAACCCCCTCCCCCCATCCCAGAACTCCTTCCTGACCCCAACTCTCTCCCCATCCCCCAACTCCTTCCAGACTGACAGAGAGAGAACGTGCAAATGCAGAGACAGTCACACAAGGCCAGAATCAAACCCGAGTCCCTGCCCTGTGAGGCAGCAGAGCTAACCCATGTGCCACTAGGTCGCCCTAAGCTGAGGTAATTTCCAAAGAGATGTATTTTCTGCCAGTTAGATGTCCTTCACCGACACCTCTGCCTCAAACTCTCAAGGCACAGAATTTTTTTTAATGTCCCATTCCTCATACGGGGACTGTATTCACAAGATCCTTCCACATGAATAAATCGCTTTTCAAAGAATTCAAGGCAATACTCCTGTTTTAACATTACTCATTGTCATAATATCCACTCATATATATAATGAGATGCAGACAGGCAGTGATTGACACAGGATGACCAATGAACACAAAACACAGAACAACAAATCACCAGACAGGACACCACCACTATAAAGCCCACAGGGCATTAAGACTCCCGCTCTCTCAGGACCCAGATACTGAGACAGTCAGAGTGCACAAGTTAGTGGGCACTACTGCCATGTGGTAGCTAGTAAGTGTGGTCAAGCCAGTAAGAGGTCATCAGTAGGATTAGTAGATTAGTCAACCCACAGCTGAACATATACAGCAGTTCATAGTTAAATAAAACAGTGTTGGATCATCTCCGGTGTCAGATGTTTGTTTCTAGCTTCCCTGCATCCAGTTGCAGTCAACATCGAACCAACCTGCCTAACACATCATGGTACCAGAGTGCTTTTAATCCTGCCGAACCTACCTTGAGTGAATCTGCAATGACCAGCAAGCAGCCATCCAGCGACATGGAAAACACCCAGCCTCCTCCGACGAAACAGAACGGGTGCAGGCCGTTGCAAAAATGCAAGGCCTGAGTATCGAGGAGAGTGGCCGTTTCGCACGCTTTCCCCCGGTCCCTACGCATGCGCGCCACGACCGGGTGGGCGACGAGGCCGAAAACCCCAATGCGCAGGTGCGTACATCGGCCGACCGCACTGCACATGCGCGTTGACGCACGGAACGCGTGACGTCAGCTTTATGACGTGTCCGAATTGTGGCTCCGCCCATTTAAAGCGGCAATGTCCAGCCGAAGGACGGCGATGCCCACAGTGTGGGAAGTCTGGTCATTACGCGGCCTGCTGCAGGTCCGCTCCACCGATTATCAGCCAGCGATCCAAGACACGGCGCAGAAGTGTCCGCTCAGTACAACAAGACATGCAGGATTCTGATCCCGACAGCCCAACGGACCCAGACGCTGACTGCCTCGAGTTTCCATATCGGGTGGGCATCATAACCACACGCGAGCTGGTCTCCACTGCACCTGCAACCCGCCTTTCGATCCTCAGTGTGGATCCCGACGACGAGTGGTGTGCTATTCTCACAGTCAACCAGGCTCGCATCCGATTTAAACTGGACACCGGCACGTCCGTGAACCTCATATCACAGTCAGATCTCGACAGCATCCGTGACCAACCAAGCATTCTTCCACCAGCCTGCCAATTCCTTGATGACAATGGCAATGCCATAGCTGCCAGTGGTAGGGGTATCTCACAAGGAAATCAAGGCAACTTTACGGTTTGAGATCATCCGGCCTGACAGGGTGTCCCTGCACTGTGCTCGCGCCTGCAAGCTCTTGAATCTGGTCCAGCGAGTCCACACCATGACCACGACACCGCTGCAATGCCAGCAATCCCAAATGCCAGCGTCTCCTGCTCCACCTGAGGAGATCGACAAGAATTTGTCGCCCGCCTCAAAGACTGAATCGAGAGACTTTACTTTTGAAAATTTTGTTCAGTTTACTCTGTATCTGCACGATAGACACCTTCCCATGTACATATGTTCGTTAACTCACCACTTGTACATAGTCAGGCACGTTCAAAACCTTATTTTTTTTAAAAAGATGTCATAATATCCACTCATGTATATAATGAGATTGAGACAGGCAGTGATTGACACAGGATGACCAATGAACACAAAACACAGAACAACCAATCACCAGACAGGACACCACCACTATAAAGCCCACAGGGCATTAAGACTCCCGCTCTCTCAGGACCCAGATACTGAGACAGTCAGAGTGCACAAGTTAGTGGGCACTACTGCCATGTGGTAGCTAGTAAGTCTGGTCGAGCCAGTAAGAGGTCATCAGTAGGATTAGATCATAGATCATAGAATTTACAGTACAGAAGGAGGCCATTCGGCCCATCGAGTCTGCACCAGCTCCTGGAAAGAGCACCCTACCCAAGGTTAACACCTCCACCCTATCCCCATAACCCAGTAACCCCACCCAACACTAAGGGCAATTTTGGACACCAAGGGCAATTTATCATGTCCAATCCACCTAACCCGCACATCTTTGGACTGTGGGAGGAAACCGGAGCACCCGGAGTAAACCCACGCACACATGGGGAGGATGTGCAGACTCCGCACAGACAGTGACCCAAGCCGGAATCGAACCTGGGAACCTGGAGCTGTGAAGCGATTGTGCTATCCACAATGCTACCGTGCTGCCCTTAGAAGAGTGTCGACCCACAGCTGAACATGTACAGCAGTTCACAGTTAAATAAAAGAGTGGATCATCTCCAGTGTCAGACGTTTGTTTCTAGCTTCCCTGTATCCAGTTGCAGTCAACGTCGAACCAACCTGCCTAACACATCACTCATCTCTCTACAAGACTCTTTACATAGCTGCTTTTCAAGGTGGTCAGTTTGTTTCACCACATTTATCTAGAAAGCTCATCTGGTCCTGACTTTATTGCTAATTTTGGTTTCACGCTCTGCATTTTGAGGTCATGGTCCTTATTTGCCATGCTTTGCCTCACAGTGAGAGTACCAGGAATCTGTCAACAGGCAAAAGGGTTAACAGCTTGATATTCAGAAAAATAAACCACTCACTAGTGAAGCTGACAGATCAGGATTGTTGGTTACATTAAGAAAATCATATCAATTTAGCCTTTTTTGCAATATTCTTTGCAGACTGTCACCTTAAACACCTACCCTGTGTCTGACGAGTAGTTGCAAACAGCTTCCAAAGCAATTCTTTTCAGTGAAATGGAGAGACGGCAATGGGAATTTCTCTCCTTTACACAGTTTAGGATTAAAGTCTGAGTCATGCTAAAGATCATTTTTGTCTGGATCAAAAGGAGAAATATTCTCTTCCTCAAAAGGTTGCGGTCACGACAAAAGGTGGTAGTCCTGGGAAATGCTCCTACTTTTTAGTTCCCAATTGTTTTTAAAGTCAAGCATTGCTGGATCAAAGTACACTCTGGCAAGACAGTGGATACATGTCTCTTTACAACAACTTGAACCTCTGATAGGTGTTAGTGGTGAGCAGGGGCTACTCCCAGTAGTAGCGGTCAGAAAATTACCTTCAATGTTTTCTACAACTCTTCTAAATTCTGCCCTCGAAAAGCAATGGCCGAAGATTCTCTTTTCCCACTGGCAGCGCACCCCCTCTCCCAAGCTTCCTGGCGACGTGGGGTAGCTTCAATGGGAAATCCCATTAGCAAGCGGCAGGAAGAGAGAATCCTGCCGCCCAAAAACACGCGACTGGGGGTCCGGAGAATCCCACCCTGTTTCTCACCTCCCAACTCCCTGCAGAACCGCTCTGGAGGACTTCACTTCACTGACGGCTGCCATTTTAGGACAGCCTGCTAGCCAATCAAGACTGCCCAACTCCAGCACAATACACATTCACAGCTCACAAACACACATGGAAGCAAACCATGTCAAGATGCGCTTATTTTTGTGATCAAAATCTTGCCTAAATGGATCAACTTCTCACAATAACCTCCTGCTGAGCTGTGGGTAGTGATCGCAGACAAACAATAAGAGATGGAAATTGTTTTTTTTGTCAGGGACTAATAAATTGAAAATTCTTTGCTAATCTGTGATTACTCAAGATGACATTGAGCACCTTGGTGTTGACAGATTCTTGATCCTGGAATTGCAGGGAGAGCTGCTTTGAAAAAAAAGTCAGGTACCCGCTGGCCACTTGAGTCAATGTTTTGACATTAAGTGAACGTGCCCACCGTAATTTGCCAGCCAGCACATCTGTATTTAATCTTGAAATAGTATGCAAAAAGTTATGCCAAGTTATGACTCCATGTCGTGAACACTTTGATTATTTGGAATACAGCAGTTTTGTCGAGCGTTCATTCTGCTCACCTGCGGAGACATGGAAGAAATGCATTGCGATGCAGAGATCTTGTCCAGAGCAGAAGGGAAATTAATTATTACTCCTGGGTCCCTACTACCATAAGAGTGGACACAAGGCAGAGATCAACCTCTGCAAGAGTCAGGTGACACGACTGCTTTACAGAGCAACTGACACCACTGAAACTCAGTAGCTATCTGCAAGTAGATCCAAGTTAATTACACACCTCCGACCAAGTCGAAAATATGGGAGTTTCTCTTTAAAAAGGTTGTTATCGGAGCAAAAGAAATCTCCTTCTTGAAAAGTGACAATAAAAAGAATGGAATGCCTTAATCCGTATCTAAAATGTTGAGCAGCCCTGTGGAATAGGAGTTATCCTGTGCTACTTACTGATAAAACTGGTAGCAGTACATTAGGTAGGCTGAAATGGCTCTATATAATCACTGCCCTGGATGTGTGTATGAATACAGGCTCTTCAAGCCTGCCAACTCTCCACGCAGGCATTTTATGCAACTTCAGGCAGTATTTTCGTGTCGTAGCAATCAGGCAGAAGTATTCAGCTCATTCCAAAATAGATTTTAAATAAAGTCCCTCAACATTACCACAATGAAAAACTGTACTTCTCTTTGACCTCCTGTATTCTTTATTTGGAACTATTAATTAACTATTTAGTTGATCATTTCATGCAAGCACACAGAATTCTCAAAAAGGGTGCCTAGTTCCTACCTTTCTAGCAAAGCACTTCCTCACCTAAAGTTTAGTCCCCAGAGTAAACCAACAACAAATTTTAATTTCCTTCTATCAAAGAAAACATTTGGACCTGAATTTTTGCAGAGATGGAGAGCCTTATGTCATTGTGAAAATGGCCGAAATCCAGAAGTCCCCTCACCTGAACACGGCCCCACCGTTTTGGAAGGGGGAGGGGGATGGGGGTCTGGTTCCAAATCATATGTCTGTGGTTCACGGAGAGTAGCTACCCATATAAAATAGCAGCTGCCTCCAGTCATATGTGAGTTTCATTAGGTATGAGTGGGAAACACAACATGTGACAGATCGAGTAGGAGCAGGTTGAAACTTTGGATAGGTGGAATACAGGGGCAGCAGGGTAGCATGGTGGTTAGCATAAATGCTTCACAGCTCCAGGGTCCCAGGTTCGATTCCCGGCTGGGTCACTGTCTGTGTGGAGTCTGCACGTCCTCCCCCTGTGTGCGTGGGTTTCCTCCGGGTGCTCCGGTTTCCTCCCACAGTCCAAAGATGTGCGGGTTAGGTGGATTGGCCATGCTAAATTGCCCGTAGTGTCCTAATAAAAGTAAGGTTAAGTTGTTGGGTTACGGGTATAGGGTGGATACGTAGGTTAGAGTAGGGTGATCATGGCTCGGCACAACATTGAGGGCCGAAGGGCCTGTTCTGTGCTGTACTGTTCTATGTTCTATGTACTCTTTTGGAGAGGTAAGGCACTCTTTTAGATATGGTCCCCAACACCTTGTAGGGTGATCGGGTGCCATTTGGGATTGTTAACAGTGGACATGTATGGCCGCAAAAACTGCATAAGCTTATTTGAGCTGTCAAAAAACAACCACCAAGTTATTAAGGTTTAAAACTCCGGCCCTTTAAATATTTGAAAAAACTCCAGTGTGAGAAAACATCACTGCTTGCAATTTGATTTTGCTTGTTGATGCAATTCTGAGGGCTATCGTTACTGGATTCGTGCTGCATGAGTCATTTCATAATGTTACATTATCACAGCGGGGTGCCTGCCATTTCATAGTTTCATCAACACCTCCAAGTGGTTATAGACTCTTTGAAATGGGACTATGAATTCCAATGCATGATTTTATAAAGGATTAAGCAATTAAGAATTATAGAATCCCTACAGTGCAGGAGACCCTCCACCAACCCTGAAAGAGTACCCACTCTCACCTAGTAATCCCTAAACCCCACAAAACCTGCACATCTTGGGACACAAATTGGCTCGGCCAATCTACCTAACCTGCACAGCTTTGGAGTATAGGAGGAAACCAGAGCACCAGGAGGATACACACACAGGCACGGGGAGAATGTACAAACTCCACACACATGGTCACCCAAGGTCGGAATTGAACCTGGATCTCTGGCGCTGTGAGGCAGCAGTGCTAACCATCATGCCGCCCATAAATGAAACTTAAACAATTATATAAGTGATTAGGAATGTAAATATAAGGGCAGCACGGAGGCACAGGGGTTAGTCCTGCTGCCTCACGGCACGATCCTGGCTCTGGGTCACTATCCATGTGGAGTTTGCACATTCTCGTGTTTGCGTGGATTTCGCCCCCACAACCTAGAGATGTGCAGGGTAGGTGGATTGGCCACGCTAAATTGCCCCTTAATTGGAAAAGCTGAATTGGGTACTCTAAATTTATTTTTAAAAAAGGAATGTAAATATAATGAACAGGTTTGTTTCAATCAATGGGTGTTTTTTTCTCAAATTAAAATGTGCAATAGACACATCCAAGGTTATTTTCTTTAATCACAGCAAGGATGTTGAGATCAGCCAGATCCTTGTTGAATTGGCATGGAGGATATAAGGGCAAAGGATGATGGTTGGGAGGGGCATGAGTTGGCATTATGTTAGCATGGAGCTATAAAGGGCCATGGGGGATAGGTAGAGAGCATAGATTAGCAAGGAGGGAATGAACAGGCACAGGTTAAATAATATATAATCATAATCTTTATTAGTGTCACAAGTCGGCTTACATTAACACTGCAATGAAGTTACTGTTAAAAGCCCCGAGTCGCCACACTACGGCACCTGTTTGGGTACACAGAGGGAGAATTCAGAATGTCCAATTCACCTAACAAGCATGTCTTTCGGACTGTGGGAGAAAACCGGAGCACCCAGAGGAATCCTATGCAGAGGCAGGGAGAATGTGCAGACACTGCCCTGACAGTGACCCATACCCGGGTCCCTGGTGCTGTGAAGCAACACTGCTAACCACTGACATGGAGGGTATGAATGAGAGGAATGAATTGGCATAGATGGTGAGGAAGTGTGAGAGATGATGGCTGTTTGATGCTCTACATTATTTAAAGAACTTCCACACACAATGCACCCGGTGCTTCAAGGCTGGCCTTCCATCTCATAATGGTGACCATGAATCTATCACTGATTGCCGTAAAAATTCATCTGGTTCACTAACGTCCTTTAGGGAAGGAAATCTGCAATTCTTACCTGGTCTGACCTACATGTGACTCCAGACCCGGTTTAGCTCAGTTGGCTAGACAGCTAGTTTGTGATGCAGAGCAAGGCCAACAGCATGGGTTCAATTCCTTTACCGGTTCAGGTTATTCATGGAGGTCCCGCTTGGTGATCCTCAGGTGAAATCACCACGAGTTAGCTCACCCCCTCAAAGGGGAAAGCAGCCTATGGTCATTTGGAACTGTGGTGACTTTACTTAAAACAAAGGTGTCAGTGAAAGCACCAGTTATTTCACTCGCTTGATATCTTCATTATTATTAATATTCCCATCAGCACGGCAGCATGTGGTGTAGTGGTTAGCACTGGGACTGCGGCGCTGAGGACCCGGGTTCGAATCCCGGCCCTGGGTCAGTGTCCGTGTGGAGTTTGCACATTCTCCCCATGTCTGCGTGGGTTTCACCCCCACAACCCAAAGATGTGCAGGTTAGGTGGTTGGCCATGCTAAATTGCCCTTTAATTGGAAAAAAAAATAATTGGGTACTCTAAATTTTTTTTTTTAAATCCCCATCAGCAGATAAATATCAGTTATTCAACCTTTTATCTGTTTCCCACATAGAATTCATATTTAAATTAATTCAGAATCAAATGCTTCAGCTGCTAGTTCTTCAAATGATCACTACTGTGAATTTTTTAAAACGGCATTCATCTCCCCCTCTGTGAAATTCTCCTTCTGAAAATTCATCTGGTTATTATGGAGACTAATACATCAGACAATGGGATGGGCCATTCTAGCTGGAGTGCACCCAACAGGATGCTATTATCCTGGGTTGGAGATTCACAAATACAACAGCAAACTCCCTTTTATAGATCTCAAAGACTCCAAAATAACATTTGCTTTTTCTCCCTTGCCAGGCTGCATGCCATGCCGGCTCTACCTGCGCATCTCATGAAACAGTATGGGTCTGCCATTGTATGGGAAAAGAACAGTTTGATCCAGAGCACAGGCTTTGTAAATTTTATACTGCTCAGTTATTACAATAGTTGGCAGCTGAATTAACTCAGTTTAATATCCTAGTATCACAGCAAGCACGTTTCTACACTGTCCAGTTTGTGGACTTGTATAAAGTCTAATGTCAGGAGAGCAACAAGATTGTATTTTCTCTTGTACTGATACCAGGCTTTGTTGACTCACTCTACAAATACTACTTGTTGTAGCAGATGGTGGCTATTTGGAGCCATGTAACTAGGAAGGATGCGGAAGGGGAGAAGATTAGAATAAAGAGGGTGATAGACATATTTTTGACAGACCGGACTGCGGAAATGTATCAAAATGGGACTGATATCAAATGGGAAAAGAAGCCCGAGAACTTTGGAACTGACTTAATGATTGAGCAGTGAAGTTTTTGATTTTCTTATAGGAAAATAGAACTTAGGAGCAGGAGTAAGCCATTCAGCACCTTCAGCCTGTTCTGCCACTTAATAAAGTCATGGTTAATCTCCACTAGGCAGTCTGCTCCCCCATAGTCCTTGACTCCTTTGTCTATCCAGAACCTGTCTAACTGATGTTACGACACTCTGGGTGTAATGAACTCCAATTGGCTTTATTGGTTGGCCAATTGGAGTATGAGCTTCCTCAATGATAGCTCATTGAGGGGGCCCATATAATCACCTGTGTAGGCTTTGTGAGCCAGTCTTAAGTTGACTACAGTGGCGACGAGGTAAACTACGAATTTTGCGGAGACCAGCTGCCGCACTCGGAGGGTAAGCCTTGCCATTTAAAAAATACCAACAGAGAAGGACCGTTTCTGGCACCAGACAGAGTGGGGTAACAACGACAGAAACCCTAGAAGGAGGTGGCAAAAGAGGAATAGCAGGTGGTACACAACCTAGACGCCCCATCCTCCTCCGAAGGGGAATAATTATATAATATTACAACGAAGAAAGCAGAACCCATTAGGATTACCCCACGGGTGAACGGGCGGCCGACAATAATGGAAATAGACACGGGTGCGGCCGTATTAGTAATGGGAGTGGCAGCATTAGGAAAATCAAAGATGGATTCCAGCCACTAACCCTAACAAAAACATCGACAAAACTTAAAACCTACACGGGGGAACCCCTGGAAGTTCTAGGCACGACTCATGTACCTGTGGAATATGAGAAACAATTGCTCAGATTACCGTTGACGATAGTAGAGGGCTCTGGACCGAGCTTAATTGGACAGAACTGGCTGAAAGACCTGAAATTAGATTGGATGAAAATTTTCCAGAGTGGAAGCGGGCAGTTGAGTGGAGTGCTCCAAAAATACCCGGAGGTCTTCCAGGAAGGTTTGGGGGAAATCATAGGCGCCAAAGCAACTTTGCACGTGGACTCAGAAGCCCTTCCGAAATTTTGTCCCACGGGTGCACCCATGCTGGAGCAGAAGGGACCAAATAACCGTAGAAGACAGTCTTAAGTTGACTGGACTGCTAGCAGCACTGTTTGTAGCTGCTCCTGTAATATCGTTATTGTAAATAAATATTGGTGTGGTGACGGAACTCCTGCCTCCCGTGGATTACTACACTGGGCTAGGGCGAGGTCAATTCAAGCCCCACTTGACCCGGAGTTGCAGCACAAGTGAATTAACCAATAATTCTTTGAAAAATGCCCAAAGTCTTTGGTCCTTGGATGGCCAATAATTACAGTCACCAGGTTTGTATGTTTAAACGCAATTACTGTTTATTTAGAACAAGAACTATTAATGCAATATGAAGCAAACACAACTGGTTAACTATTACTCAATTCCTAATCCCCCACTTTAACGTTCGCACACCCTCTGTATACACATGCACACATACATACACAAGACAGTCAAACACAGAGGAGAGAAAATAACAAGTAAAAGGAAAATAGTCTTTGTTTCAGATGGTTGCCTTTAAGCACACCTTCCTTCAAAGTAAGCTTTCTGACCCAAGTCTCTGTTTGCAGCCTGAAATGGTTTCACTGTAGATTCATTCATTTAGATTCTCTGAAGGTTGACAAATATGTCAACTCACAGACAGACAGACAGAGAGTTCGAGTGAGAGAGCGCACACGCAGGTCTTTGTCCCAGTGTTTCCAGGAGTCAAATTCTGCTTTCCTTGCTCTGTGGAAATCATCCCACTCTGACAGAATCCAATCACCACCGGGTAGAATATGGCCTTTTGGCCAATTCATTGGCCACTAGCCAATCAAGCGAACAGAGTCTCACCCCATCTCTCGGGTGCTGAAAAGCCAAGGGTTTTACTGTCCAAAACTAGCACCAACATATACTATGTTGCAACTTCTTGCATTCCTCCTCCTATCTGCTGCTTGATTTAAAGATGCATGTCCATTAAGCATCCATGGATCTAAAATGATAACGGCAAAAAGAAAGGGGAAATAAGAGAATCATCAGACTTACACTGAGCTTTGAATAAATTCAACGACCCAGCCTCCACTGGTCTCTGTTGAACAGAATCCCACAGACCAATGTACCCTTTGAGAGAAAATAAATCTTTGCATCTCAGTCTGAAACAGCAGACCTCATGTTCTCAAACTGTACCCCATGGTTCTAGTCTCTCCCACAAGTGGAACCCCCCCCCCCCCCCCCCCCCCCCCAGCATCCACCCTATCAAATCCCTTCAGGGTATTACATGTTTCGATAAGATCACCTCTCATTCTTCTAAATTCAATGGATACAGTCCCAATCTGTCCAACCTTTCCGCATAATATAAGCCTTTCATCCCAGAAAGGAATCTCGTGGCCCTCTCTGAACAGTTTATAACGCAATTAAGTACTTTTTCAAATTAGGAGACCAAAACTCCAGATGTGGTCTCACCAAGGCCCTGTACACCTGCAGTTAAAGCTTCCCAACTTTTATATTCTATTCTTCTTATAATAAACACCAACATTCCATTTGCCTTCCTAATCACTTGCTGTAGCTGTATACTAACATTTGGTGATTTATGCACCAGGACATCCAGATCCCGCAGAGTTCTACAATCTCTTTCCATTTGAATAATCTGCTGCTTTTCCGTTCTTCTTGCCCAAGTGGACATGTTCACATTCTCCCACGTTATTCTCCATCTGCCAAATTGTTGTTCATATTAGTATACACAAAGTATTTTGTAGGTTTCAATGAAATAACTTCTCACTCTTCAAAACGCCAGAGAATACAGGCCCAGTTTGCCCAATCTCTCCCAGAGCACCTAGAGGAAACCCACGCAGACACGGGGAGAACGTGCAGACTCCACATAAAGTGACCCAAGCCGAGAATCGAACCTGGAACTTGGCTTGGGTCGCTGCCTGTGCAGAATCTGTACCTTCTCCCCGTGTCTGCGTGGATTTCTTTCGGGTCCTCCGGTTTCCTCCCACAAGTCCCGAAAGGCGTGCTTTTAGGTAATTTAGACATTCTGAATTCTCCCTCAGTGTACCCGAACAGGCACCAGAATGTGGCGACTAGGGGCTTTTTACAGTAACTTCATTGCAGTGTTAATGTAAGCCTACTTGTGACAAAGATTATTATTATTCTAAGATCGTCCCGCCATTCAGGGAACAGGTCTGGTGAACCTTCATTGCACTCCCTCTATGGCAATAAGATCCTTCTAGGGTAAGGGGACCAAGACTGCAGACAGCGCTCAAGGTGCGGTCTAACCAAGTTCCTATACAATTGAAGCAAGACCTCACTGCTCCTGTACTCAAATCCTCTTGCGATAAAGGCGAACATTTCATTAACCATCCTAATGGTTTGCTGCACCTGCACGTCACTCTTCAGTGACTTATGGACAAAGAAACCTAGGTCCCTTTGTACAACTACATTTTCTCATTTCTTACCATTTAGGAAATACTCTGCACATCTATTCCTTCTACCAAAGTGGCTTACTCACATTTTTCCACATTATATTCCATCTGCCATGTTCTTGGCCACTCACTAAGTCTGTTCAAGACCTCCTGCTTTTCATTTTCCTCACAACACACATTCCAGCCTAGTTCTGTATCATTCGCAAACTTGGAAATATTATGTTTGGTCCCTACATTCAAATCATTGACATCTATATTGTGAACAACTGGGGCCCCACGTACTGAACATTGGGGTGTCCTGCTGGGCACAGCCTGACAATGCGAGAATGACCCGTTTATTCCTACTGTGTTTCTTCTCTGTTAGCCAATCCCAAATCCATGACAGCACATTGCCTCCTATCCCACGTGCTTTTATTTTGCTAATCAACCTCCTGTGGGGGACTTAATCAAAAGCTCCCACTCCACTGCCAGCACGGGTGGTTCCTCACACTGCTGACATCATTGTTGTGTTCACATTGACCACTAACACCTCATTATCACACTCCCGATCTCATTCGGCATGAGGGAGGCAGTGGAAGCTCAAGGCAGAGTGAGACAGAGGAAGTAAGCAGGAGGCCGCCAGGGTTGGGAGAGGGGCAGTGAGGGTGCGTAACGAGCAAGGTAGTGAGCGGGATGTGGCAGAGAACAGTGAGTAGAGAAAACGAGTGGAGTGATGAATGAAGTGGCGAGTGGGAGGCAGTGTGAGGGTCTGTACTGTCCTGGGTGAACTCTGTGCTGTCCAGGAAGTTGCTATAACATCAGACTGCATCTGCACATGTGCAGGAAGTACTCCCCTCATGTCTTGGTGTCAATAAATGCAGAATATTATGAATCATTTTGTACATTAACAAATTATTTTGCACAAGTGAATAGTTTGGCTTCTATTAAATAACTAAAGTATGAGTTACAATGTGATTGACTTTGTGCAGAAGTTTAATAATGGTTCTGGAAATACAGGCCTCATCCCCAGAAGAGTTGACTTAAAGCTTTCTTTGCAAATTATAGAGGTAAAAAAATTGAACACCTGTTCCTTTTTCTTGGACGTGAATCTGTTACACCTCCTGCTCCCAATCCTCCGCTTCCAACGTTGCACTTGTGACAGTGTTGTGTTCTTCCTGGGTACTTTGTCTTTCACACAGGACGTTGCTGTGAAGCTTCAACTGCATTTTAACAACTTGTCAGTTTGACATTCGCAGTAAACACTGGTTTTGATATCTCTCTCCTCCCCCCCCCAAAGTTTTGTTCAGTTTTTTTAACACTTAAAATAGAAGATGGAAACAACCCAAAAAATACAGTTTTAACACAGACTCTAAATCAGGGGTGGGCAAACTTTTCCGTGCAAGGGCCGCATTCAGAAATTCACAATTCACAAAGGGCCGCATAGTATATTAAGTAAAATAATTACGTCACCCGGTTATGATTCTGGGCGCCTCATATAGAACATAGAACAGTACAGCACAGAACAGGCCCTTCGGCCCTCGACGTTGTGCCAAGCAATGATCACCCTACTCAAGTCAACGTATCCACCCTATACCAGTAAGTAACCCAACAGCCCCCCCACCCATTAACCTTTAAAAAAAAAATTTAAAAAAAAAAAAAAAAAATTTTTTTTTAAAAAAAAATTTTTTTTTTTTTTTTTTTAATGACTTGGTGGGGCGCAGAAATACCTTTGGCGGGCCGCATGCGGCCCGCGGGGCGTAGTTTGCCCACCCCTGCTCTAAATGATCACAAATTTAAGATGTTACTGTCATAGCCCCATGAGGGCCACCGGAAAACTATCACTGTATCACTATCACTATGCTCCACGAGAATTGTGGGACATGTGGAGTATGACCCCCCCAGATCAGGGGCGAAGGTCACCCGCCTGGGGTTCGTTTGGTACTAATATAAAAGCAGCCCAAAGCAGGGACTGGTAAGTTTTGGTCCTCTCCCAGCTGGGAATGATATGTTGCTTTGAGCAGAACTATGAAATAGTTAATAAATCAATGTTTGACACTGGTGTCCTCTGGTTACTAAAGTTACACAATGTGCTTTCTTCACATACCCACTGTCACTTCTATATCTGCATACCTTACACTCAAAGCATGTGTGCAATTGCTTGTACGTATTTAAATTAATTATGTTCATATGTATTTAACATGTTTCTGAAATTACAGAGACCAGACGGACTGATCACCGGGGGCAAGCTGTCCTCGTTTACAGAAACATTGGATGAGGTCTTATCCAAGTTTGGTGTTATACCCAGAACATTTTGTTCCAGTCCTGACTGTCTTGTAGCCAAATCTCAGAAAAGGCTGCATCATTGTCCTGCCCTCCAGCCCTACAACTCATTCCATGTGTCTTTATACTCTTGTATGTTTAAAAAAAGGCTTATTTGAGCCACCCGAACATGTCCAGTCTGAACTGCACAACACTATTCTCGTCATCAACTATGGATTTTGCAGGTGGCTGTATTCATTTTAAAATACTTTGCAGTGAACAGGCAGAAGGAAAATGAACAAATATGGTTTACAATCATCTATTAATCATAGGAGTAGCAAGTGGAACATTGTTAAAAGCAGACAGGATTACAGGACCATCTCGGATTCTAAACCAGGTTAATGTCATGGCCATCGAACTCAACCAAGCCTCCTCTCGCAGCTTGCTGCTCAACAGGCCCAAGAATCTAAAAGTGACATTCGAACATAGAACATAGTACAGTACAGCAAAGTACAGGCCCTTCGGCCAATGATACTGTGCAGACCATTTATCCTAATCTAAGATCAACCTAACCTACAGTTTACAGCTGTACTGGTCTTGACTCATGAATCCCGCATTCCCAACATTGCAACGTGACTTCATTTCAAGAGTATTTGTTGGCTTTGAGCCGGCTATAAAGTAAAATCCAAGTTCTCCTGTCTTTCAATTCCCCCATTAGCCAAGTTGTAGCACCAGCAGCAGAGAATCACCATCAGATACAGAGGCCCAGGCTAATGCTCTGGGGCATCAGTTCAAATCCCACCACATCAGCTGGTAGAATTTAAATCCAATTAATAAATCTGGATTATTAAATTAGTCACAGTAATGGTAACCATGAAACTATCGATTGTGATAAAGACCCATTGGGTTCACTAATGTCCTTAGCGGAAGGAAATCTGCCATCTTTACCTGGTCTGGCTTATGTGAGACTCCAGATCCACAGCAATGTGGTTTGACTCTTTACTGTCCTCTGAAATGGCTGAGCAAGCCACTCAGTTCAAGGGCAATTAGGAATAGGCAACAAATCCACATCCACAACCACATCCCACAAAAAATAAGAAAAATACCAGATCTACTTAACAGCAAACCTGAACAATAGTCTTGACCGTTTCAGAATTTAGATAATCAACTTTAGGAAATCAAGAACAGAAGAACGAGAGCTGCAACAGTCCTTTTGACACAAATGCCTACACCACTACTCAAAAATATCATGACTGATTTTCTGTCTCAGCTACACCTGACCAAACCATATCCGTTATCTCCTAATTCCTCTTGAATCCAAAGGTCATGACAGCAGTGTACCTTGCTTGTGGAGATGGCAGTCATCTTGAACTGTGCACACAAGGACCATCTCCAATGCCCTGAAATTTTGGTTTTGTAGTCACAAAGGAGTCCAGAGAGTTATCAAAATAAAGTATTTACAAGTACAGACCCTGTCGGGACCACTCTGGAGCAGGGTGGCACAGTAGTTAGCACTGCTGCCTCACAGCACCAGGGACCCGGGTTCGATTCCGACCTCAAGTGACTGTGTGGAATTTGTACATTCTCCCCGTGTCTGTGTCGTAACATCAGTTAGACAGGTTCTGGATAGACAAAGGAATAATTCTAGTGCACTCCATATGCCTATCCAATAACCGCTTGAAAGTTCCTAAAGTGTCCGACTCCACTACCATAGCTGGGAGTGTGTTCCGAGATGATCCGGGTGCTCCGGTTTCCTCCCACAGTCCAAAGATGTGTAGGTTAGGTGTAATGGCCATGATAAAATTGTCTTTTAGTGTCCAAAGGTTAGATGAGGTGACAGGGATGGTATGGGGGATTTGGCCAGGGTTGGGTGCTCTTTCAGAGGATCGGTGTAAACTCGATGGTCCAAATGGCCTCCTTCTGCACTGTAGGGATTCTATGATTCGATGCAATTCAGCTCCTACCACGGCCGGCTTTTAAGGCCCCCGAGTTAATTATCCCGCTGAGGGGTGAATATTAATCGGTTCATACCCTTGGGTCTTGTGCGGGCTAACACTTGGAAATGCTGCCAGTCAGAAAAACCTTTCGACTCAATTGAACTGTTTCCTCTTTCCTGGTGAAGGTGAAGAATTTTCTGCCCCTTGCAAACAAGCAAGTAGACAATCAACTAAATGATTGGCACTTGTGGTGCCAATCTTGAAAAAAATCATGTGGCATAGAAGTTTAATATAATATTAATGTAGATCAGCCTTCAGAAGATAACAGGCATAATCTAATCAAATTGCAACAGAGTCCTGAAACAACCGTGCGCAGCCAGATATTTCCTGGCGCTCAAAGCACCAAGGAAAGCCACGCTATCTATCGGGGCTTTGTTGCAACAAAGGGCCTCAGCGGGGAATGCCCCACCAAGGCTGCACTTAATTCCCTTTCCTGCACGGAGGAGCTCAGCTTGCCGGAACCCCTCAGTGCAGGTAGAGATCGGGAAGCCATTTAAAAATGGTACCCCTATCTCTCGACCCCCGAACTCACCAATAAAGGGGTTCCCGGGGCCTTTGCACAGGGAACCCCAGGCCGCATCCTCTGCGCAGGAAAAATGACCACCTAGTGCCCTGGCACTGCTAATCTAGTACCGCCCGTGCCAGCTGGCAATGCCACCTGGGCACCTTTAGCAGTGCTGGGTTTGCCGGGTGGCACCAGCAGTGCCAAGGTGCCACCCTGCTCAGAGGACAACGACCTGGGGGCCTCCAATCTCCAGGGAGCCCCCCACCCCCACCCCACCATGTGCCGTTCTGTTTGTATAGGCCAGCACTGAATGGCACTCGCCAGAGGTCTCCGAGTAAAAGGGGTTAGGTCCCAGGGCTTCGATAGATCAGGTGAGCTGCATATTACAGTGAGACTCGCTGTCTCACAGCAAACAGAGACATGAAAAACTGTTCTCTAACACATGGTTTTTCAAACTCAGGGTCACAAACCGCATGTGGGTCATGGAGCCATCAGTCCCGCTGCCACCACAGTGGTCCTAATCATGGGAGAAGCGCCGGACAGCTGCTATCAGCTTTTACATGGAGAATTGAGGCTGCTGCCCCATTCAAATGGAGATACATAAGGCTGCCTGGTGCCTATCGGCCGGAAGCGACAGCAGAGTGTAGGTTAAATGCCCTACACCTAGGATTGACATGAAGCGCCGTCCAGGGACGTGCTTTTGACGCCAAAACAAGGAGCAGAATTGCTTCGATTTTGCAGTTTAACCCAGAACAAAGAAGTGTAAAGATGATTTCATGAGGAATGGTTTTGTCAATTGTGACATTGCAAGTAAGGGAGGTAAAGCCCATGTGTGTTACATGCAGGGAAGTACTGGCAAATTAGAGAAGTTTCAGAATTTGAAAGAGAAGTGGTGTGTGAAAAGTTCCTTTTGAGGTTGAAACTCCAGAGTCAACTTAAAAGCTCATTCAAAATTAAAGACTATGCTGCTACAGCCTACCTCTAACGCCACATTAAAATCATGCCAAATGCCCACAAGGCTGTCAACATTCTGGTGTAGCATCTCCCAGGAGTATCCTGGTGCTGAGTAAAACAAGCATCTTGTTGCTGTTTCACTTCACAACGACCTAGCACAGTGGGCTAAACAGCTGGCTTGTAATGCAGAACAATGCCAGCAGCGCGGGTTCAATTCCTGTACCGACCTCCCCAAATAGGTACCGGAATGTGGCGACTAGGGGCTTTTCACAGTATCTTAATTGAAGCCTACTTGTGACAATAAGCGATTATTATTTATTATTATTACATGTGCGAGGTTGAATTTTCCATTTTCACAAAGGTGAAGACGGCACAAAGGAACTGGCTTAAGTCAACACTTGATATACGCATTGCCCTCTGCTCCTTTGAACCGGATTTAAGTGAGATCATGCAGGCTCCCCTTTCGCCTAAAGGGTAAGCAATCATGGCATGTGTCTCGAATGTCGGTTGACGTGGGTCCCGAAGGTTGGCCGGCGTGGGTTGCCTGGAAAAATGTTTGCAAAAAACTACTCAACGTACAGGAATAGCAGCTGAAATCAAGGTGGAAATAGGAAACTTGGGAAAAAACCTGCACTTCAGGTTGAAACAATGGATTGATGCATCAAGAAAAATGCCAGTAGAACAATATGAATAAAAGAAATACACCATTTCCAATTAAAATGTACAAACTGATTTCAAATTTAATCCATTTACTCCTACAAGACAGATTATCAATACGTAGCTACACTTTTATATGGGCAATGCTAACTGGTAAGGAAGTAGCAAAAAAAGGCCACTGAATCTAGTGGGGGGCATATTGTCATCATTTTGAAGCTCCTCTGAGGTTTGCATTCATTGGCAGCACAGCCTCAATTTTTTCTAGACAAAAGACCAGCGTGTCCAATTTCAAAATGAGCAGAGTTTTGCAAAGAAAATAATCTATTGTTCTGGTTATAAACCAAAGCATTCTGTTATTTATTTATTTTTTTTTTATAAATGTTTTTATTCAGTTTTCATATTTTATATTGAACAAATTACAAATTGTAAGGAGAGAGAAAAAAAGAAAAAAAAACAAACACGCAAAAATTAACATACATATTCACAGGTAAGCATCTTTGCAGCAGCAACTGCGCCCCCCCCCCCCCCTCAACATGTTTATTTAGTTTGGTTTTGGGCCTTAGCTAGCCATCGAACCCCCGCAACGAACCCGCAGCCCCCCCCCCCCCCTCCCGCTACCTTCCCCCGACTATTCTTCCTCTTGTACATTGGCCACAAATAGGTCCCGGAACAGTTGCATGAATGGCTCCCACGTTCTGTGGAAGCCGTCGTCCGACCCTCGGATGGCAAATTTGATTTTCTCCATTTGGAGAGATTCCGAGAGGTCGGACAGCCAGTCCGCAGCTCTGGGCGGTGCTGCTGACCGCCAGCCAAACAGGATTCTACGGCGGGCGATCAGGGAGGCAAAGGCAAGGGCGTCCGCCCTCCTCCCCAGGAATAGATCTGGCTGTTCTGAAACCCCGAAGACCGCCACTATCGGGCATGGCTCCACCCTCACTCCCACCACTTTGGACATAACCTCGAAGAAGGCTGTCCAGTACTCCACGAGTCTGGGGCAAGACCAGAACATGTGGGCGTGATTGGCCGGGCCTCTTTGGCACCGTTCACATCTGTCTTCCACCTCCGGGAAGAACCTACTCATACGGGTTCTTGTTAAGTGGGCTCTATGTACCACTTTTAGTTGCGTCAGGCTGAGCCTTGCGCACGTGGAGGTGGAGTTGACCCTATGCAGTGCTTCGCTCCAGAGTCCCCACCCGATCTCCATCCCCAGGTCGTCCTCCCATTTCCTCCTTGTTGCGTCCAGTACGGTGTCGTCCCTATCTACCAGTCGGTCATACATGTCACTACAGTTCCCTTTCTCTAGGATACTTGCGTCCAGTAGGTCTTCCAGTAGTGTCTGTCGTGGCGGTTGTGGGTACGTCCTTGTCTCCTTTCGTAGGAAGTTTTTGAGCTGCAGGTACCGTAGCTCGTTCCCCCCAGCTAGCTGAAATTTCTCTGTCAGTTCGTCCAGTGTTGCGATCCTGTCGTCCGTGTATAGGTCCCTGACTGTCAGTGTCCCCCCGTCCTGCCTCCACCTTTTGAAGGTGGCGTCGGTCAGTGCTGGTTTGAACCTATGGTTGTTGCAGATGGGAGCCCTGTTCGACATTTTGGTCAGGCCAAGTTGCTGCCGCAGTTGGTTCCAGGATTGGAGGTTGGCTGTCACCACTGGGCTGCTGGAGTGTTTTTTGGGTGGGGATGGGAGTGCTGCCGTGGCGAGGGCCCGGAGGGAGGTTCCCATGCAGGAGGCCTCCTCCGCACGCACCCACTCAGCTTCTGGCTCCTGGACTGTTATTTATTTTTAAGTCAGTGCCCAAGGATCCACAGTTCCTCTTGGTAGAGAATTCCAAAGTTCACAAAGAGAATTTTTTTCTTTCACCTCCGTATTAAATGGCCGCCCAGTATTCTGAAGATGGACTCCGTCATCTAGATTCTCCAGACGGGGAAGGCATCTCCTCAACAGACCTTTCAAAATGTTACTTGTTTCAATTAGATAATTTCTCATTCTTCTAAATTGGAGGGAATATAAACCTCATCTGTTCAAGGTAAAAGCAAATACTGTGGATGCTTGAATCTGAAACAAAAAACAGAAAACACTGGACAATCTCAGCAATTCTTTCAACGTCTATGGAGACAGAATGGAGCTACCGTTTCGAGTCTGGATGACTCTTTGTTAAAGCTGGAGAGAACGGGAAATATGATGAGATTTATACTGTTGTGGGGGAGCCCCGTGGGGCAGATCAGCAATTAGTGGGACAAATGAAGATGCTGTGGACAAAACGTCAAAGGGAATGTAAATGGTGGCGATAATGACAAGCAATGTGTTGATAGTGGAGAACGGTCGCACATTGGTTAGCACTGTTGCTTCACACCTCCAGATTCTCAGGTTCGATTCCCGGCTTGGGTCACTGTCTGTGCGGAGTCTGCATGTTCTCCGTGACTGCGGGGGTTTCCTCCGGGTGCCCCGTTTTCCTCTACACGAGTCCCGAAAGACGTGCTGTTAGGTAATTTAAACATTCTGAATACTCCCTCTGCACCCGAGGGGGCTTTTCACAGTAACTTCATTGTAGTGTTAATGCAGGTCTACTTGTGACAAGAAAGATTATTATTATGAACATAGAGATCAGGTGCGGGATTCTCCAATAATGGGGCTATGTCCCCACGCCCGTGAAAAAACACGCGCGAATCACTCTGGACTTACCTGGAGAAAGTCCAGGGTGATTCTGCATTTGCAGGGGAATAACAGGGCCCCGTAGTGCTCCTCGTAGCTCCAGCTGCCAATCGGAGCCCTGCACTTCCTGTTGGGGGTCCGCGCATGCTCCCGGAAAATCGCAGGAGCGGCGTCGGACCCGACCTCAGGTTTGACGCCCATTCTCCGCCCCTGCGCCGGGCACGATTTCAGCGCGGAGGCTCGGAGACTCCTGCCCGAGAATGTGTTAATGGCAGAACAGGCAGTAAGCAGTGTGTCGAGGAACAACTTGGAACAGGAGGCTCTAGTGAGGTGGGGGGGCTGGTGGGAGGAGGGGAGACATTGGTGAGGGAATGATGGATCAATGGCAGAAATTAGAATAAATCGATAGAAATAAAAATGGCGGGGGGCGGGGTAAAGGGGAGAGTTTATAGGATGAAGTTGCTGAACTCAAATGTTAAGTCCGGAAGGCTGTAACGCTTCTAATCGGACGATGAGGTGCTGTTCCTCCAGTTTGCATTGTGCTTCACTGGAACATCTACTCAATCTCTGCACATGGGACAATCCCCTCAATCCAGTAATCCGTCCAGTCAGCCTTTGTTGCACTAATTTCAAGGCAAGGATATCCTTCCTTAGGTACAAAATGCTGGGTACAAAAACCCAAAGTGTACACAGTACTCCAGGTAGGGCTCACCAAGGTTCTATATAATTTTAGCAAGACTTCTTTATGCTAATACTCGCATCCTTTTGTCATGAAAGGCTAAACCTATGGAACGGGATTCTCAGACCCCGCGCCGGGTCGGAGAATTGCTGGCGGGCCGCGCGAATCGCACCACACCGCCCAGACGCGATTCTCCATAGAGTGGAGAATCGCCGCCATTGGGGCCGGTGCGGCGCCGTCGCGGGCCGCTCTACCTTGCCCCCCGCGATTCCCCGACCCGCATGGGCCGATCGGCCGTAAAAAACAAACCGAGTCCCGCCTGCGCCGTTCTAACCTGCTCTGAGCCAGCAGGACCTCGCCGTTGAAAGTCGGGTGGCGGCCTGTGTGTGTGTGTGTGGAGGGGGGAGGGGGGGGGGGGGGGGGGGGGGTCCGACCCCGGCGGGGGGTGCCTCCAATGTGGCCTGGCCACAATCGCCAGCCTCGGTGTCTACCAGCCTCCTGTATTCCGCGCGGCCCCTGTACTCCTGCGCCATGTTGGGACGGGGCCGGCGCGGACAAGGGAGACACCGCGCATGCGCGGAAATCACGCCAGTGGGACTGCGCATGTCTGGGTGTGCGCCAGACCCTCTGCACATGCGCCCATCCCCCGGCGCCCATACCACGGCCAGATCAACAGCTGGAGTGATGTGAATCGCCCCAGCGCCCTGCTGACCCCCTGTAGGGGCCAGAATTGCTGATCCTGGGGCCGTGTTGACGCCGTCGGGAAATGCGACGGCGTTTCGAACGGCGTCAACACTTAGCCTCAGGATCAGAGAATCCCACCCATGATTTGCTTTTCTAATTCCTTGTTTGTACTTGCATGCTATCTTTGTGATTTGTGAACAAGGTCACCCAGTTCCTTCTGAATGGTAACATTTCTTAATCATTTATGATATTAAAATAAAGCATGCTTTTCTATTTCTTATACAAATAGATAACTTCACATTTCTCCACATCTCATTCCATTACATTCTTGCAGACCCGCTTAATCCATCCAAATCATTTTGATTCAGAATTCCAACTTCTGCAATAGTTTGCTTTTGCATCCGTCAAAACGTTTCCCCCATATACAGCCTCCTTTTTAACTGGAGTCTGGAGCACAAGTTGGAAATTTCACCTGAGCTCTGGGTGGTGGAGCTTTGCTGCTGCTGTGAACAAAGGCATCATAGGGAGTTGTCATGGTCATGCGACCACTTTGAAACTGGAACAGCTCAAATGAATTGAAATAATTTGGTGGAAAATGTTAAGTGCGAAAAATCTGGATCTTTTGTACAGACAAAGCACAAATAAGTTTCAGAACAGAAGTTATTTAGGATGAGGTTATTCTTTGTACCATTTAAAGGCCTAACGACAACAGAGCTGGTGAGAGGGGTCGGTGAAGGAGCACTTTAATAACCCAACCTTGGATATTGGGACTGAAATTAGCCAGCGAGAGAAAACGAACATCTGCTCAGGCGCTGCTTTCTTGACTTTGTACTGGTCCCTACGTTAAAGCTACTAAATGATTATTGGCTGTGAAAAAACACTCATGACTTGTAAATAAAGTTGCCATAGTCCCAGATGACCATAGGTTGCTCTCCTCTTTGAGAGAGAGTTGATTGGTGGTGATTTAACCTGCGGGCTACCACACCTCAGGTGAGGGGAAAGATCGAACCTCAGCCAGCACGCAAATTAAACCCGCGCTGCTGGTTTCACTCTGCCAGCCAACTGAGCCAAACCACACCCCTCCCCTTGACTTGCACTACAGCAACAACTGATTCAACATGAAGTATAAATGCAGTGCAAAAAAATAGGGAGGGAAAGAAAATATCGATAATAATCATGTAAACAACTGAGGAGAAGGCATATGAATTTTTGAGGAAAAGCAAAACTATTTACATCAGGATTTCTAATGGGGCAGGTACATTGAAATATATCTGTACCATTCAGGATCAATTTGATATACATATTTCTTCACATTGTTTCATTAAGTGTGTTGCTGCAACAGAACCAGACTAAAAACATTCAGGAACCACATTCTACCCACAGGGCTGACACGCCAACTCTAATTAAATGTATTGCTGGAGGTTCCACCCTATGAGTTGTCCCCAAGTTCAGGCCTGGCTGGTACCAAATCCAATCCTTGTGATACACTGCCTTCCGACACCAATTGGAAACCAAGACGACTCATTACCCAATTGGATGATGTTTGATCATCAGCCAAAAAGCCATTTTTCCTCCCTCATTTTCAATATTTTTATCTCTCGTAAAGAGAAATGCTCGAAGAAAAAGAATAAATTCTTCAGTGAACTACCTTCCTTTTACTCACAAGAATTCTGACAAAATCAGAGGTTTCTCTTAGTTCTGCTCATTGCCATCTCTGGGCAAAGAAACCACAGCTGATGACTCAATATAAAGATATAATTTGCATCTAACAATTTATCCCTGCCTATTAATGATCCTCTTGAAAGCTCATCTGCCATCCATATAGCCTGACATATAGTACAGATAGATGAAGGTCCAACAAGGAATGTTGTTGCACTGGGTTCCATATCCACAGAGTCTTGTCTAATATTACCTGCTTTCAGGCTGCCAGCCAAAAGAACCACTCCTCCTCCACCTACCTCCTGCCAAAACTTGAACACCAGCCTCGCTCTGCCTGTGCAGCAATAGTTAAAGCCAGGGAAAGGTAAGAGATCGAGTACAGAATGACAGGGAGAAAAACAACTCAAAAAGAAAAGACTCCTGAAACTGGAATGGATAGGAAAACACCCAAAGCATTTTGGACTGAAGGAATATGCCTGGTAGGGTAGGGAATCACAAGTTGCTTTTACATTTCACACTGTGCGAGACAACAGATTGGTGCTGCTGGTTTTCCTGGTTGCTCTTGGCAAGTCCTGGCAGTTTTGCATTTGTATTTCAGCCGCTGGAAACCAGCACCCTCTGGGTCTCTAACAGTGGAAAAGTCAACTGCAAGGGATTGGAGAATATGGGGATTTGAGCTTGCACAGGCACTGATCGGCTGTTGAACTGCAGTCGTTTTGATGTCTAGTTTTATAGTTGGTTCGAACAATTTCTCATATTCCTGAAACTGCTCCTCAGAGTAAACCTGGATATCACGTATACTTTGTCGACCAGCGGTTAACTAGTTCAGCATCTGCTTATGGAACCACAGCAAGAAAAATACAAACTCGCTCATTTCCTTGATTCACACCGCAAACATTTCTCACAATTCAACAACGCCTTGCATTTATACAGAACTGTCAATGCAGAAAAAGTGGCCCAAAGTACTTCAGAGAGATACAAGGAAGAAAAAAGCTGACAAAGCAGAGTGAAGAGACAGGAACCTACTTTTATACAATGCTCCTCGATTAAAGGATGGCTGCAGAGTATTTTACAGGGTGGAGATATGCACCCTGACCAGGAAATAAAAGGATTGCAGGGTGGGTGGAACCAACTGCGTGCCCAACTAAATAGATTCTTAAAGGAGTCTTTTGACATTGGCAAAGTAAAATAGTTATGGAAGAGATTTCCAGAGACTAGAAACACAGCAACGAATAGATCAGCGTCTGATCGCGAAACAAAAAAGGGGGTCAGGAGGCAAGCCGTAATCCAGCATTAACAAATCAGAGAATAGGGTGGCACGGTGGTGCAGTGGTTAGCACTGCTGCCTCACAGTGCTGAGGATCCGGGTTCGTTCCCAGCCCCGGGTCACTGTCCGTGTGGAGTTTGCACATTCTCCCCGTGTCTGCCTTGGTCTCACCCCTAAAACCCAAAAAGATGTGAAAGGATAGGTGGATTGGTCATGCTAAATTGTCCATTAATTAGAAAAAAAAATGTATCGGGTATTTTAAATTTATTTTAAAAAAGCAGAGAATGTGGCCAGGAAATCTCACCCAAATAGGGGAAGATGAGGCGATGGAGGTATATGAAAATAAGGATGTCATTTTAGGGATGTGGGGGTTCAGCTTACAGAGTTTTGCACAAAACAGGCTTCGGGCCACAAAGTTCTGAAATTTGTGAAACTTAGTTCACTTCAGCGGTTGGTAAACATCTGCATTTAAAAAAAGTTTCTTATTTTAATATTTACAAATTATGATAATTACCTCCTTTGTTCTGTACTTCCAACAGTTAGCGATTTAATCCAGTTAATACTCTGCTGGTCAATTATTTGTCTGAAGACAACTACAAATATCTTAGCTAGGTATTTCTCACAGCGAAAGATAAATGGCAGTGAAAATAATTGTGCTCTTTTGTTGCTTACCTTCCAGAGTGACCAACCTTTAAGAATCTGATGGGATTAGTGTCTGCCTTCTGCACCTGCTTCCTGCAGATGTTCTGGATATTCAGGGTGTCAGAGGAATTCCAATGGATAACATATCCCAATAGTTACAGCGTCAGTCAGGGCATCAAAGTCAAAGGAGGCACGCATGCATGTTCAATTTCCCTGCCCAGCATCACAAAATACTTGGAGTTCCTTTACAGGAAAGAGACCAAGCATTAATGGGTCTCTGCCCACCAGCTTTCCAGGGTCCCTGTTAATTAGTATGACTTCCTTGGCAATGATTTGAGGCCTTTTCATTCTTCACCCACACCACCAACAACCACCCACATGCCTCCCCTTTCGAACTTCACGTTCCCACAGGCATATGAATTTGTGCTTATAGTAAGGGCCAATGAACAGTTCAACAACATTATTTCAGGCACAGTATGGTTAGTGCAGAATAAACCAATGCTTTACAGCCAATACATAAAATAAAATTAACTCTTAATGCCACTACCAGGAAATTAGACCATTAAAAGCAGTCGCAATGTAGTTACGATTGGATATAAGTTTGTAGCACAGAGCTCACGGAGACAACTAAAAGAGCGATTAATGCAGCAATCTGAAAAAAAAAGTGTCAATTCTCCTCAGGAAGGAATGTAGATAAAGTAACTGGGCAGAGTGGTATACGTGAACTATGAATGCTTTGTCGTCCCAATGAGGGGGAAAAAGTGCATTCAGCAAAATTAACATGTCTCAACTGGAATGAGTGAACAAAGTGGAAAAAAACAGATAGCCAGCAACTGGCACTTTCAAAAGTATTAACTTCATAGTCTTCCAATAGTGTCATTGAATAGTTTGTTCTAAAACATTACCCTCTGAAATCACCACCTGGAGATGCTGTTTAATATGCAAGCTGGTTGGTGGGAGCTTGCGCATAAAATGGACATTATATATTCCTACTTAGATACAGAGACTGTATTGAGCCTTTCCTATCACATAGAAAATGGGTCAGATATAGAGTAATGAGCCTGGCTCTCTGCTGTAATCCGCGGGAGGCAGGAGTTCCGTCACCACACCAATATTTATTTACAATAACAATATTACAGGAGCAGCTACAAACAGTGCTGCTAGCAGTCCAGTCAACTTAAGACTGGCTCACAAAGCCTACACAGGTGATTATATGGGCCCCCTCAATGAGCTATCACTGAGGGAGCTCATACTCAAATTGGACAACCAATAAAGCCAATTGGAGTTCATTACACCCCCCCCCCCCCCAAGGTCCGAGGAATTCCTGCCAGCTGGCATTCCTCTGAGCTTCTTCCTGCTCCTCATGTCTGGGTCTGTCACCTCTGTGTCGTCCGCCGGGTCGTTCTCCGAAGTGGGCGGGGTGTATCTTATAGGTGCCCATCTTTTCCTTGACGACCACCTTGGAAGTTGTTCTTCCTCCTCCTCGGGGAGAGGTGTCGCGGCGGCCTCGTCGAGTGTGTCCATCTCCGACTCTGATGACTGGATGACGGGGTCTGGAGAAATTGCTCGGGGCTGGGGTGTGGGTATCCTTTCCGTCTGGGCTATCCCAGCTTGAGGCGGTCCTGCTTCGCCTGCCTCCAGGTGTGGTTCTAGGTGTTTCTTGGTCTAGGTGTTTCTTCAGCACCTTACCTCCTATTGAAACCTCATAGGATATGAGCCCTGTTTGGGCCTCTACCGTGCCTTTGACCCACGTTTGTCCATTCCCATAATTCTTGACCCAAACCGGTGCCCCCACCTGGAAATATCTCTGCTGCCGACTATTATCATGCCCCCTGCGTTGGGCCTCCTGTTGTTTCTCCACTTTCCCCATTAAATTTGGGAAAAGGAGACTCGGCCTCGTTCGCAGCCACCTTCCCATTAAGAGTTCAGCTGGCGGTATGCCCGTTGTGGAATGCGGTGTGGTCCTGTAATCAAACAGCCAGCGGGAGAGATTTGTGTCTATTGACGCTGCCGGCTGCTTCTCGAGTCCCGCTTTAAGTGTCTGGACCGCTCTCTCTGCCAGGCCGTTGGTCGCTGGATGGTAAGGGGCTGTTTTGATGTGACAGACTCCGTTTTCCTTCAGGAATTTTCCAAATTCCCCACTTGTGAATGCCGTTCCGTTGTCCGACACCAATATCTCCGGAAGTCCATGTGTTGCAAACGAGGCCCTGAGCTTTTCAATTGTGCTATGCATGCGTGGGTTCAAATCCCATCCTCGTCGCCACTGTTGTAATCCACGGGAGGCAGGAGTTCCGTCACCACACCAATATTTATTTACAATAACGATATTACAGGAGAAGCTACAAACAGTGCTGCTAGCAGTCCAGTCAACTTAAGACTGCTCACAAAGCCTACACAGGTGATTATATGGGCCCCCTCAATGAGCTATCATTGAGGGAGCTCATACTCCAATTGGCCAACCAATCAAGCCAATTGGAGTTCATTACACTCTCAATATCAGAAAGCAGAATCACAGTTACTCTTCAGTTACTCTTATAATTTCAGTGAGGGCAACTGACAATGTGTGTTAAATTAAGAGCAGTTTAATGCTGTGCACATGCACACAACATAATGAAATGAATGAAATGAATGAAAATGGTTTATTGTCACGAGTAGGCTTTAATGAAGTTACTGTAAAAAGCCCCTAGTCGCCACATTCCGGCGCCTGTCCGGGGAGGCTGGTACGGGAATCGAACCGTGCTGCTGGCCTGCTTGGTCTGCTTTAAAAGCCAGCGATTTAGCTCAGTGAGCTAAACCAGCCCCTAGTAGAGCGAGATGACCCAATTCATTTCACATGGTGTCCGGGAGTTTTGAAGAGTGAGAGATGATCTCCAAAATTCTTATGGGCCTGACATGTTTGATACTGAGAGAATGTTACCCATTGAGTGAACAATCTAGAATTCACAGTCTTAGAATAAGGGGGGGGTCAACTATTTAGGACTGTGATGAGAAGAAAAGTCTTCATTCAAAAAGAGTTATGTCCCAGAAAGCGGTGGATGCTCAGTTGTTATGTATATTCAATACCAAGATTGATAGATTTGGATACCAAGGGAATTAAGGGATATGGGGATAGTGCATGTTGGTGGCGTTGAGGTCAATGGTCATCCATGTTGGATAGGCTCAACATATCGATTGGCCTATTAGAACATAGAATTCCTCTCTTCTGTCTTGGGCAGTCACTCAGGGTCGAGGATGACTTGCTTCCAATCTGGGGAGGTGGGTTCTGCAGTGACTGAATACTCCAATCCTGGATCCGCAGCCTTTGCCACAGGTTTGGCAGCTGGTGCTTGATGAGGTGAGTGGGTGGGACGCTCGGGGTTCTGCGCTCTCCTTCCTGTTTTATGTTTGGCCTCAACGTGATGCACCCTATGCCGCTCAAGGTGGTTGGCACCTTTGCAGATGTTTTTTCTCCAGTATGTGCGCTCTAAGGCTAGCGATTCCCACATGCCAATGGGGATGTTGCATTTATTTTTTCAGAGGTTTTCAGAGTGTTCTTGTAGTGTTTCCTCTGCCCTCCTAGTGATTGCTTCCCATTGCAGAGCTCAGACTAGACTCAGACTTGTTTCTGGAGTTTTGTGTGGGGCAAGCAGACAATGTGGCCGGCAATCGCAATGGTCGAGCATGACCAGTACATCGATAGTGGAGATATTGGCCTGGGAGAGGACACGCATGTTGGCTCGCCTATCCTGCCAGTGGATTTGCAGGGTTTTGCGAAGGCAATGTTGCTGATATCGCTCCAGGGATTTGAGATGTCTTCTGTACATTGTCCATGTTTCTGATGCATACAGGAGGGCGGGGACCACGGCTGTTCTGTAGACCATGAATGTGGTGCGAGAGTTGAGGTCTCGGTCTTGAACACTCTGTTCCACACGCATCCGAAGACTGCACTTGCGCATTAGAGTCAATGTTGGATTTCATGGTCATCGTCTGCTCATGCCGGGGCAACATGGTGGCGCAGTGGTTAGCACTGCAGTCTCATGGCGCCGAGGTCCCGGCACTGGGTCACTGTCGGTGCGGAATTTGCATATTATCCCGTGTTTGTGTGGGTTTCGCCCTCACAACACAAAGATGTGCAAGGTAGGTGGACTGGCCACACTAAATTGTCCCTTAACTGGAAAAAATTAATTGGGTGCTCGAAATTTTTTTTTAAATGTCATGCCAAGAGAAGGCTCCCGAGGTATGGGAAATTATCTATATTGTTCAGGGGCTCAATGTGAATCTTGATGGTTGGGGGAGGGGGGGGGCAGTTTTGTGTCGCAGGAGCGGGCTGGTCGAGAACCTTTCTTTTCTAGCTTTTTAGTCGGAGGCTCATTCTCTCATATGCCTCGGGGGAGGGACAATTTAGCATGGCCAATCACATACCCTGCACACAGACTCACACAAACATGGAGAGAATGTGCAAAGTCCAAACAGACAGTGACCCAGGGCCAGGTTTGAACCCAGATCCTCAGCACAGTCAATCTCAACAGATTGGCTGCACCGTCAACATCGAGTCTGCACTGACCCTCTGAAAGAGCTCCCTACCTAGGTCCACTCCCTATCTTACCCCCATAAACCCAACTACCATGCACATCGTTGGACACTAGGGGCAATTTAGCATGGCCACCTAACCTGCACATCTTAGGACTGTGCACCCACTGGAAACCCACACAGACACGGGGAGAAAGTGCAAACTCCACATAGACAGTGACCCAAGGCCGGTATCGAACGCGGGTCCCTGACACTGTGAGCAGCAGTGCTAACCACTGCGCCACTTTATTCTTGCTCTCATTTCTTATGTTTTTACAGCAAAAAGGCTTCCCATCAGGTCTGCATCTGAATCGAAATTCCAGAGATGAAAAGAAATTGTCGGGCATGTTACCACTAGTCTCCTCGTTTACTGGTAATCAGATGGAAACAACATCTGATCGCTCTAAACTGGTTTGGATCACTACACTCAGAAACTGTCTGTTCAGGGAGTACTGCTTCTCATAGAGATGTCACAATAAATTCTCATGCTGTCAACATTTAGGAATCATTAAAAATAAGATAGAAGAGGGCAGCATGGTGGCGCAACTGGCTAGCACGGTTGCCTCAAGGCGCCGAAGTCCCAGGTTCAATCCCGGCCCTGGGTCACTGTCCGTGTGGAGTTTGCACATTCTCCCCATGTTTGCGTGGGTTTCGCCCCCACAACCCAAAAGATGTGCAGGGTTGGTGGATTAGCCACGCTAAATTGCCCCTTAATTGGAAAAAATGAATTGTTTACTCTAAAGTTATTTTTAAAAAGACAGAATTATCTGCATTTTTAAGGTAGGAATCCTGTATTTTTACGTTTTGAAAAAGGTGGCTCAGCCAAGGCTGAGTTTCATTAGAATTTCCTCACCACACTGGACTCTGCGGGCAGATTTCCGACAGAGAGGAATCCTGGCCTCCAGTTAGCAAATCTGTTGAAAATTCCAGCACCCTATGTAATTTATTTCCTGCTGGCAACTTAATGTGGGCACTTGGCTCTCCGGAATGAATCGAATGCCTGTAAGCAACATGGCACCTTCCCCCGCTCCTGGGTGGAGAGCATTGAGTGTTACCATTCAACATACGCAGATAGGAAAAAGCAGGATGGGGTGAGAAAAACACAACACCTGCAGATTACAGGAAGCACGGCACTCTACCAGCTGCCCTCCACTTTCTAAATGTCACCGGATGTTTTTGCTCCATGTGTAACAGGATTGGGGGGAAATAAACACTTTGATAGATTCTGATTGGCGGAGATCTTTTCAGAATTACGATGAGACTAATCCTCCTCCCACTCTTATTTTTTGGAATTTGGTGTTTAATTCAGTCTTTGCACTGAAGTTGCAAAAGCTTCCTCTCACAGGGGAGGGAAGGAATGGGATGAGAGAATAGAGACAGCAAGCGAGAAGCAGAGAGAGAGAGGCAGAGAGGGAGAGGCAGAGAAAGAGCGAGAGAGGCAGAGAGAGAGACAGAGAGAGAAGGGGGTTATAGAGAGAGGGAGGCAGAGAGAGAGGCAGAGAGAGAGAGAGGCAGAGAGAAAGAGGCAGAAAGAGAGAGAGGCAGAAAGAGAGAGAGAGAGAAAGGGTGTATAGAGAAAGAGAGGCAGAGAGAGAGAAAGGCAGAGTGAGAGAGGCACAGGGAGAGACAAGGGGACAGAGAGAAAGAGGCAGAGGCACAGCGAGAGAGACAGGCAGAGAGAGAGAGGAGCAGAGAGAGAGAGGAGCACAGAGAGAGAGAGTCACAGAGAGAGACAGGGGAACAGAGAAAGAGACAGAGGCACAACGAGAGAGACAGGCAGAGAGAGAGAGGCATAGAGAAAGAGAGAGAGGCACACACAAAAAGAGAGAGAGAGAGAGAGAGGCACAGAGAGACACACAGAGGGGCAGAAAGAGAGAGAGAGGGAGAGAGGGAGCAGAGAGAGGCACAGAGAGAGAAGCGCACACAGAAAGAGAGAGACAGACACATAGAAAGAGAGAGACACAGAAGAGAGAGACAGACAGTGAGACACACACACACACACACAGTGATACTGATACACAGTGTCATGATATGCAGACACACATAATGATATACAGACAAGCAGCTAATGGACACAGAACAGGACATGACCAATAAGCAGACAGAACAGGACATGACCAATAAGCAGGCAGAACACTCAGGGGTGGGATCTGACTATAAAAGACACGAGGCACTCACAATCCACCTCTTTCCACTGATGAACATCTAGAGAGTCAGTCAAGGGTGTTGTTACAATCTCACACCTCCACCACTAGTTCAGTCAGACAGAGTAACCACACTTAACTTAGTACAGAGTCTAACTCACAGAGAACTGTGCTATTAGTTCAATAAACCTGACTGAACTAACTTCAAGGTCTGGAGTATCTTCTGATCTAAGCTGCATCCAGTTGCAGCCAGTGTTAGACCAGTGTACCTAACACGACACACAGATAGGGAGACACAGAGATAAAGAGGCACACAGACACACACACACACACAGAGAAACAAATACACTACCTAGTCTTTTTAAACTTCAAAAGGAATTTCAATGCTCGTTTGAATTCCAGCTCTAGTTGGACGGATTTCTAGAGTTCCATAAAATCCCTACAGTGCAGGAGGTTATTTGACCCACTGAGTCTGCACTGATGCTCTGAAAGAGCACCCTACCTCGGCCCACTCCCCTGCCCTATCCCCGTAACGCTGCACATTGATCATGGCCAGTCCACCTAACCTGCATATTGCTGGACTGTGAGGAGCAACTGGAGCACCCGGAGGAAACCCATGTAGACACAGGGAGAGCGTGCAAATGCCACAGTTTTCATCCTGTGATCCGTGGCTTATGTCACCTCTGATATTTTTAGAACTAATAAACAAAAGTTAAAAAAGCAATTCAAAATACACCACGGGCAAGATTCGGTGGTCTCCTGTGACATGTTCCTTGCTGGCCTGCTGTTGGCCGGCAGCGGGGCCCTACTGGTCATGCCGTTGGCCGGCAGCGGGGTCCTTCTGGTCCTGCTGTTGCCCGGCAGCGGGGTCCTTCTGGTCCTGGCCGTTGGCCGGCAGCGGGGTCCTTCTGGTCATGCCGTTGGCCGGCAGCGGGGTCCTTCTGGTCCTGCTGTTGCCCGGCAGCGGGGTCCTTCTGGTCCTGCCGTTGGCCGGCAGCGGGGTCCTACTGGTCCTGCTGTTGCCCGGCAGCGGGGTCCTACTGGTCCTGCCGTTGGCCGGCAGCGGGGTCCTTCTGGTGCTGCCGTTGGCCGGCAGCGGGGTCCTTCTGGTCCTGGCCGTTGGCCGGCAGCGGGGTCCTTCTGGTCCTGGCCGTTGGCCGGCAGCGGGGTCCTTCTGGTCCTGCCGTTGGCCAGCAGCGGGGTCCTTCTGGTCCTGCCGTTGGCCGGCAGTGGGGCCCTACTGGTCCTGGCCGTTGGCCAGCAGCGGGGTCCTTCTGGTCCTGGCCGTTGGCCGGCAGCGGGGTCCTTCTGGTCCTGGCCGTTGGCCGGCAGCGGGGTCCTTCTGGTCCTGGCCGTTGGCCGGCAGCGGGGTCCTTCTGGTCCTGGCCGTTGGCCAGCAGCGGGGTCCTTCTGGTCCTGGCCGTTGGCCGGCAGCGGGGTCCTTCTGGTCCTGGCCGTTGGCCGGCAGCGGGGTCCTTCTGGTCCTGCCGTTGGCCGGCAGCGGGGTCCTTCTGGTCCTGCCGTTGGCCGGCAGCGGGGTCCTTCTGGTCCTGCTGTTGGCCGGCAGTGGGGCCCTTCTGGTCCTGGCCGTTAGCGGGGTCCTTCTGGTCCTGGCCGTTAGCGGGGTCCTTCTGGTCCCGCTGCTGAAAATAGGATTCCCCATTGAATCCTCCCCACCACACTGGAAATCCACCGGCATAGGTGCGCCTTCGGAGGGACCTGAAGATCCTGCCGGCGTGAACAGCCAGAAGATCTCGCCCGATCTTTCTATTAACATCCCTGTGACTTGCATCAGAGTGCTGGAGATTAACCTTTAAATCTTTAATCAGTATCAGGGCTGGCATTCAAGCACCATTACTCATTACATTTCCTTATTATCTGCCAACCAGATCCTATGAAATTAACCTGGACACCAAAAGGCAGATTTTGCAAAATAGAAGTCCACATATCCTTTTCTCTCAATGAAGTTTACAATCAATTTTCATCAGCAACTCCACTGTCCTCAATGGGGTGAGAAACTGGGCGGTTACAGATTAACAAAATCGCTTCCACAAAAAGGGCACACTGTTCAACCCAGCAGCTGTCACTTAGGAATTAGATATCACTGGGATTACTTTACTTAAATATTCTAGGCTTGTGAATTGATGATACCAAGTCAAAATTCACTTTGAATTTTGTTGCATTTGGAACTGCACATGAATTACGATATTCCATCAATCATCTTCTTCTTAGGCAGTCCCTCAGGATGAAGGTGGATTTGCTTCCACTCTGGCTCGATGGGATCTGAGGCAGCGGGTAGGTCCAATGCTCAATCTGCAAACGCTACCTAATGTGGGACAGGTGGTGCTTGGAGGTTTGTGCGCTCTCTGCAATACCTCAAATTCACCTTTACACGTTCCCAACAAAGTCCCTTGATGTATTTGGTGGTTTCCCAAACAAACCTTCTCCATTCTGGGTTAGTCACAAGAAAGGGACTGCCATGAGTCAGCGTGGATGTTTAACCTCTTCAGGGATGCTTTGGGGACATCCCTAATGTTTCTGTTGTCCTCCTGCCCTGATTGAACTCTCCGTAGAGCAGTTGCCTCAACTGAAACCAAAAGAAAAAATGCTGGAAAATCTTTCTTCCCTTGGTTTCTGTGACTATGACTCATCTTTCATTCCCCCACCCTGCAGTATAAATATCTCCCACTTTCTATGTAATTTAGCTATGACAAAGGGTCATCTGGACTCGAAACGTTAGCTCTTTTCTCTCCCTACAGATGCTGCCAGACCTGCTGAGATTTTCCAGCATTTTCTCTTTTGGTTTCAGATTCCAGCATCCACAGTCATTTGCTTTTATCCAGTTGTCTTCGATTGCCTGGTGCCAGACAAACGAACAGCAGACATACGAACACCAGCCCAGAGGAGCTGGTCTTGAATGATTCAAGGGTGGTGAAGTCACAAGGAGTTGGGGATTGTGATAGGCTGGGTGGAATTCACTCAGTTCTCAATAGCTCACACAGTTGTCCAAATACAAAAAAAAGGAACATATATTTAAAGGTCTTCAGATACTCAGCAAAACAGAGAAGGAAATAACCACCTAGCTCTTTAACTTTACACACCATACAATCCTGGAGGGCTAATTAGCTTCCAAGGGAAAACTTGACAGTACACAACAGCGACAGTCTTTCAGGGGGGGGGGGGGGGGGCAAGGCAGAGGCAAGGTCAAAACATGGACAAAGGAGGTCAGATTACCAGTATGGGTTCTCATACAGGCCAAAGTTCAATCTAAATCAGGGTTTTAGTAGAGTCAAAGGTCAGCCACAAACACACAGTATGCCCACAGCAAATTCTTCACTCTCCAAGGCACCTTCCTCACCTTCACCATGTTAGCTTCTGCCTAGCAGGACTCGGTGCTCTGCTTATATAGCCAAGCAAGAATAACATAGCTGATCCTCATTGCACTGATTCCTGATAGGGGTTTTCCATTAGAATCATAGAATTTACAGTGCAGAAGGAGGCCATTCGGCCCATCGAGTCTGCACCGGCTCCTGGAAAGAGCACCCTACCCAAGGTTAACACCTCCACCCTATCCCCATAACCCAGTCACCCCACCCAACACCAAGGGCAATTTTGGATACTAAGGGCAATTTATCATGGCCAATCCACCTAACCTGCACATCTTTGGACTGTGGGAGGAAACCGGAGCACCCGGAGGAAACCCACGCACACACGGGGAGGATGTGCAGACTCCGCACAGACAGTGACCCAAGCCGGAATCGAACCTGGGACCCTGGAGCTGTGAAGCGATTGTGCTATCCACAATGCTACCATCTGCCATGTGACTTCTAGGTTGACTTCTTGTAGCCATCTTGGTGGGGACAAACTCCGTCAAGAAACTAGAGTGTGTTAGGAGAAAAATACTGTCCTTCCAGCACACAGGGCCTGGCGACACCACAAGGGATACGAGGTCAAGGAGTGTATCACTGCCATATTTCAGAATATTAGCAGAGATTCCTTGCTGCAGAGACCTTGTTATTTTTCAGTTATCAAATATCTTCTGAACCTCTCTCCAGATCAGGGTAGCTCTTGTCACTGAACCAGGTGTGGTATTGAGGAAAGGAGTTGAGGACATTCGAATTAAAGACAAACACAGTCTCGGGGAGGAATTACAAATGATTTCTCCAGAGACTACTGACTGCCACCCTATCCTTGATGAGAATCATAAAATCCCTACAGTGCAGAAACAGGCCATTCTGCCCATCGAGTCTGCACTGACCCTCTGAAAGAGCACCCCACCTAGACCCAATCCGCACCCTATCCCCTTTTACCCCGTAATCTCACCTCAGAGCAATTTAGCATAGCCAATCCACTAACCTGCACATCTTGGGATTGTGGGAGAAAATTGTAGCACCCAGAGGAAACCCACACAGAAACGAGAAGAATGCGCAAACTCCACACAGACAGTCACCCGAGGTCGGAATCGAACCTGGGTCCCTGGCGCTGTGAGGCAGCAGTGCTAACCATTGTGCCACCGAGCTTTGAATTGTGTGTAGGAATTTCAGATATATTTTATTATATGTATTTGGTGCAGTAAAGGTTAAAAGCTGGGGTTAGTGTGTTTTTGACTGCTGCAGTAGTGTATTTTCAAATCCAGGTTTGCAGGACAGCTCGGCTCTTTGGAGGCAGAGGTGCAATTAAAGCATTGTAAAAGGTTGGGCTAATGGGCTTTTATTTATATTAAGAGTGTTCCCTGCGGAGTAGATAATTAGAGACATCGTGTTCAGTTTTGTGAGATAATGTTGTTAATGGGAAGAGCCAAGGGTTGAAGTAGTCAGGTGTTGAGATTTTCTGTGTTAGTTTCTGGCTGGAAGGTTGAGTCGCAAAGGTTTCTGAAAAAATATAGCCAGGGATTCTGTATTATTCTGACAGGGTGTCAGGTCTATTTTGTTCAAGCAATCTCAAAAGATTTTTCTTTCTCAAAGTTGAGTATTCAAGACATTTCAAAACAGCAAGTATTCCGGAGTCTGTTAACTGTATTTAAAAGTGGATTGCGACCTGAGATGGTTTTGTTGTTTGAGTGGAAGTAAAGATAGCAGTTAAGGGTTATTGTGTCAGTGTGATTATTAGCATTGTTTAAAGGGTCAGCTATTTTCTTGTGTGATTTTAAAGATATTTTGATACTGTGTTTGTAATAAAGTTTGTTTTAATACACCATATCCCTCTTTTGCGTGAAATCACTCCTGCAGCGTGGTATCCTTTCGTCACAGTCTTGTAATATTAAAATAAAATATTGGGGTTTCTGTCCAGTATCCTAGCCACTGTTGGGTCCTGGTCTGGGATTGTAATAGCTCCCCTCCATACTTGGCTCTCAGTAGGATGGACCTTAAGATTGTCTATTGCCATGAGTCTTGTGCTCGTCTCGCTGGTGGAAGAGAGTGCTGGTTATTACAAGGTCATGTTCTTGACATTTCATCAGGACAAGGACTCCATTGGGAATGTGGTCTCCTTACTCCTTCCCTGCCTATCACCCCCTTCCTGGGATTCATGTCCTTCCCAAATCTGGCGTTGAAATCACGGAGGAGGATCAGTTGCTGCTGTGATACTTCTACAACAACTCCATTCACTAATGTTCCCCATTACATTGTCTTGTATCTATAGCACAACAGGTCTATCTGCAAGAGTGTTAATTTTTCTATTGGCTTTGGATTTTTTCTCAAAAGCTTTAGAATTTTTAGTTTTAAAAGCTACTCTGTTGAACTTACTCAATTGCAAGACAGAAATAATAAATATATCTCTTTTAAGAAAAACACTTTCACTCCACTAGTCAATTTCCTTATTAGTGTTAATTACAGTGACTGTATTCCCGCTGAAAGCCATTTGCCCTGCTGGTGCTTACTCACTGCCATATGGGTTAGACACTTCAACAACAAGCCATCTCAGCTTAGCTGGTTACGTGCCATATGGAGACAGTCAAGACCTCCCTACTAAAATCACCAAAGGGGCATTGCAGCAGGAATCCCACCCACGCTCCATGCTGCAGGCAGCTGCAACTCAACTGTTTCTTTCAGCAACTGTACCTACTGGGTTGTACTGCAGTTCAGAAAAAAGATGGGACTGCTAAAAAGTAGGAAGCACCCTTTGAATCATTTCTTCCTCCCCCACCCTCATTTCTTGGTATATTGAGTATTATTGCCCACGTCCCCTTTTTGTTGCTGTCTCTAATGAGACTGCTGGAAGGATCAGGCTAGTCCATAAACATCTCAGACGCTCATTTTCCTTCCTTTCTCGAGGTGTCTATTCCTCCTTCGAGCAGCACTGCAGAGATTTGCAATTCATTACATCAGTAACCTTGGGCTTGAAGCTACAGAATTCAGACGAGTAGTATAGCAAGTTATAGCATCACTATATCACCATTCTCATTTCAGACTTCGACCTGAACAAGACAAACCACAGAGACTCAGTCACAATTGTGAATTGTAAATGCTACAGCACCAGACCAGGATAGGTACCCGGATGACTTGCTTTGCAGCTGTTTTTCTGCTTTCACCAACTGGACATGAACATTCAGGACACTACAGGGTAAAATTACATTTCCATTCTCGGCTGGAGTACAGAAATTCCCCTCCAATCGGTGGTATAATTTTTCCCACATTACATGTGCTCACTCTATAGATTTCCTTGTCGCAGACCAAATTCGGCTAAGGTCCAATTGTCTTCCCAGACCTAGGGGTGGGCTATGGCAGACTTTTGTCCTTTTCAGTAGCTAGTGAGGCGAATGTAGGAATTTCAACTTTATTGTATTATAGTCATTTGATACAGTGAGGGTTAAAAGACTGGGTAGTGTGTGTGACTGCTGCAGTCATGTTTTAAAAGAAATCAAGGGCAGCACAAGTGGATAGCACTGTGGCTTCACAGCACCAGGGTCCCAGTTTTGATTCCCCACTGGGTCACTGTCTGTGCGAAGTCTGCACGTTCTCCCCATGTCTGCGTAGGTTTCCTCCGGGTGCTCCGGTTTCCTCCCACAGTGCAAAGACGTGCAGGTTGGGTGGAATGGCCATGATAAATTGCCCTTAGTGACCAAAAAGGTGAGATGGGGTTATTGGATTACGGGGTTCGGGTGGAAGTGAAGGCTTAAGTGGGCCGGTGCAGACTCGATGGGCTGAATAGCCTCCTTCTGCACTGTATGTTCTATGTTCTGTGTTCTAAATCCTAGTTTGAAAGACAAAAAAAGTTTTGGAAGTCAGGGGTGCAACCAAGCCATCGTAAAAAGCTTGGGCTAATGCAGCTTTGTTTGGATTAAGGGGATTACCTGGGGAGTTAATTATTATTCAGCTTGGTAAAATGATGCTGTTACTGGGTGGAGCTAAATTATCAGGCATTTTTCAGAAAAAGGTCAATGGGGTTTTAAGTGAAGCTGAGAACCGAGGTCAAGCAGTTTGCTATCTGCAGTTCCGTTGAAGAAATATCTGTAGACATATTAGCAGCTTCCAAAGCAGTTCAGACTTTTCTGATTAGAAGGTGAGCAGAAGCAGCTTCTGAATAAATGCAGCCAGAGTTTCTGCATGGTTCTGACAGGATTCAGAGCTCTTCTTTAAAGCAGTGGCACAAGAAGATCTCTCTTTCTCAAAGACCATCTCTGTACAGCAGGTTTTCCTATTTTCCAATGGTATGTAAGTGGATTGAGAATGCAGATGGCTTTTCTCATTGTTTGAGTGGGAATAAAGATAGCAGTTAAGGGTTACTGTCTTCACTGTATTGAGTAACATTGTTTAAGAGGCAATTGTAAGCTATTTTCTGGTGTGATGTTGAAGATATTTTAACACTGTGTTTGTAATAAAGTTTGTTTTAATATACCATATCCCTATTCTGCGTGAAATCACTCCTGGAGTGAGGTGTCCTTTCCTCACAGTCTTCCAAAATTAAAATAAAATATTGGGGTTCCTGTCCAGTATCCTAGCCATTGTTGCGTTCTGGCTCGGGATCATAATACTGGTTATTCCAGGAACAGTTCACGAGTCTGTCGCCAGAGGTTTATAGCTTGTCGGGCACCGCTCCACATCAAGCATGGCTAACCAGGCGTCCTTCTCGCTCTTACTGCCAGCCATGGTGTGTTGGATTTACAGGTTAACACTCAACCTGTTTGGCCGCATTATGAACACACCTTCCTTGACCATCAAGTCCTGGAGTGGGACTTGAACCCGAGGTTTGTGGCTCAGAGGCAGGGGTGTTACCCACTGCACCACCAGACCTCCTGTTTAGCCAGGTAAATGAGTCAATATCCTTCCTTCGGTCCATGACCAAATCCTCTCCCCTCAACAAACACTCCCCCATAGCCTCTCCATTCCCTTGACAAACACTCCCTCACAGCCTTTCCCTCCTCTCGACGTACAAACTCTCCCTGACAGCCTCTCCCCCTCAAAAAACACTCCCTCACAGACTCTCCCGCCCCTCAATAAACTGTCCATCACAGTCTCTCCCTCCCCTCAACAAACACTCCCGCACAGCGCCTCCCAAAAAACACTCCCTCAGTCTCTTCCTCCTCGGGGCTGGTTTAGCTCACTGGGCTAAATCACTGGCTTTTAAAGCAGACCAAGCAGGCCAGCAGCACGGTTCAATTCCCATACCAGCCTCCCCGGACAGGCGCCGGAATGTGGCGACTAGGGGCTTTTTACAGTAACTTCATTGAAGCCTACTCGTGACAATAAGCAATTTCCTTTTCCTTTTTTTTTTCTTTTCTCCTGGCAGACAAGATGCTCGCTCACGGCGACAAACACTTCCTCACAGCCTCTCCCTAGCCATGACAGACAGATGCTCCCAAATCTCGACAAACACTCCCTCTCAGCCTCTTCCTCGGACAAATTTCCCTGGTCTACCCTGTTATTAAGTTAAGAAAAAGAGGGCAGCACAGTGGCATAGTGGTTAACTCTGAGGCCTCACGGCGCCGAGGTCCCATGTTCATTCCCGGCTCTGGGTCACTGTCCGTGTGGAGTTTGCACATTCTCCCCGTGTCTGCGTGGGTCTCACCCCACAATCCAAAGATGAGCATGGTATATGGATTGGCCACGCTAAATTGCCCCTTAATTGGAAAAAAATAATTGGATACTCTAACTTTATAATAAAAAATAAAGTTAAGAAAAAGAACCAGCTTCTATTCATTGCATTAAACGAAATGATTCTAAAATGGCTTTCATTCCAGTCACCCTATCTTGTGCCTTTTTCAGGATCTCGTTATCCCCCTAGTTGCGAAGAGAAGTCATAATGGACTCAAAGCAGTAACTCTGTTTCTCTCCACAGATGCTGCCAGTCCTTCGGAGTTTTTCCAGCATTTGTGCTGGGAAAAAATGAACAGATGCAGGTAATTGATCACCACTCATTTTTCATTCAATGAGAAATGCTCAAGGTCAGCCAGGTTTATACTGTATGTTAGAAAAATGATGCAAGAGCCATACAATACAAGGACATCAGCTTTCACAGATAGTGCAGATGCAAGAATTGTCAGAATCATAGAATTCCTACAGTGCAGGAGGCCATTTGGCCCATCGAGTCTGCACCGAAGCTCCGAAAGAGCATCCTACTCAGGTCCACTACCCTGCCCTATCCCCGTAACCCCTCCTAACCTGACTGAACGGTCTGCTTCTCTTCAACGTATGTAAAAATGTACGTGTGCAATGCATATCAACTGAAATGGTCATGGATGGTTTATGGATTTCTTTTTAAACTGTGGGCTAATCTTAGGAAGGATCTGAAACAAAATGAGAGGAGAACAATTTCACTCTTGGGAATGCTCACCACCGTTAACACTTGATTTGCAGCAGCACCTTAATGAATATGGGTAAATACACTGCAAAGACCAGCAGCAAGCCAATAACAATATGATTTCTGTTCAATTTAAGTCACTCTTATTTACTGTACCTATATTTACTACCACACTTCAGTTAGTTGCTACGTTATGGCTTAAGAAAATATCAAATTATTCAATACCTTCCAAAATCCGGCCAAACAGTTTGTCAACTTGCAGTGCAAGAGGTTTTGGAAAGAATGACCGGGCTGGGAAAAATTAGGGTTTATTGTTCTCTTGGTTTGTTTCTCCTCACCGAAAATGAAGCAATGCAAGAATTCTCTCAATTTCTCTCCAACAACCTGGCTGAGTTGACTAAAGCTTATTATTCTTGCAGTAAAGTGTTAGAAAGAGGCAGCTCAAGCACCAGCACTAATTGAGCCTGACATTCAAACTCAGCAATCCTAGCTGGAAGTCTTGTGTTATGCTGCTAATTGGAAATTAATATTAACTGTCATGTTTTGTGATGTTGGGCTATTTTTTCACCACAGAAAGGATTTGGCAAAAGCAATCCATTTTAAATGTTGCTTTTTAAAGCAAAATGTATTCAAACGGTCTTTTTTAAATGAGAAAGCATTAAGACGATGGGTTGCCAAATTCTAATAATAAACTAAGCTTTAAATATTCTCCCCAATTGATTGCAAATAAGAAGTAATTTATTAGCCCATCTAAATAAAACACCTTACGCCCAGTGTGCCCAGAGGAGGTCTCATCCGTTCTGGCAGGCCCAGTCAGTCAAATTTAGCAAATTCAGTTCGAGTTGTGAAACTAAGTCGCAACGGTAACCTTTGGCAAAGCTCGAAAGGGCAATAAAGGAATTGACGGAGATAGTCACAGGGGTAGGATAAGATGAGGATAAAGAGTTACAGTTAATCTGGTTTAGCTCACTGGGCTAAATCGCTGGCTTTTAAAGCAGACCAAGCAGGCCAGCAGCACGATTCGATTCCCGTACCAGCCTCCCCGGACAGGCGCCGGAATGTGGTGACTAGGGGCTTTTCACAGTAACTTCATTGAAGCCTACTCGTGACAATAAGCGATTTTCATTTCATTTCATTTCCATTGGGTATTCTGTACTTTGGCTGTCCCTCGACATCAAGGATGACTTGCTGCCACTCCAGTGAAATAGATAAAGTCCAATACACAATAAGCAGACTTGCCCACATGGGGGGGAAGGTAGGGCATGAAGGGCCCGGCAGTCGAGGTGTCAGGAGTTTGTGAGCTCTCTCCGACAACTTGACGTTGTCCATACCTCCGACAAAGTCTCTTGATGTGCTTGGTATCTTCACGAGTAAATTGCTCCATTTTTCTGAGTCACAAGCTAGGCATTCCCATGAGTCAGAGGCGATGTTTGATGGCTTCAGGGATGCTTTGAAGATGGGGAGTGGTAGGTGTTTTGCCGTGGGAGCTGTTTGGAAGGGAACCTTAGTTTCTTAGGTGTTTATTGAAAGGCACGTATTTTCATAGGCTTCGGAGCAGGAGTCAACAATGACCTGGAGCTTAGTTTCCCAGCGAACGGCACACAGGCTTCATCTGCATACTGAGGCTCGATGACAGGTCAGAGTGATTTGGTTTTGGACTGAAGGCAGCGTAGGTTGAACAGTTTCAAGGCTTTTAAAAAATTATTTCAGGGGATGTGGGTACCGCTGGCTAGGCCATCATTTATTGCCACTTCCTAATTACTCTGGTGGGGGTGAGCTACCTCTTGAACTGCAGTAGTCCATGTTGTGTAGGAACACCCACAGTGCTATTAGGGAAGGAGTGTCAGGATTTTGACCCAGTGAAGGAATGGGGATTATAATTCTAGATCAGGGTGGTATGTGGTTTTGGGGGAAACTTGCAGATGATGGTATTCCCGAGCATCTGCTGCCTTTGACCTTCTTGTTCTGCAGATTATCTCCACGCTTGTGGGTAATTTGTTGGAGGTGAGTCTTGCAGTGAGGAAAATGAAGAAGAGAGTTGGTGCAATGATGCAGCCTTGTTTGGCATCAATCAGTATTGTGATAGGGTCTGAGGTGGTTTCGTTGCTGAGGTTCATGTTCTGCATGTCATTGTGGAGTAGGTGAAGGATAGTGATAAATTTCTGAGGGCAGGCAGATTTGAGGTTTACCCCAAAAGCTTTCATGGTTAACAGAGTTAAAGGAATTTGTAAGGTTGTAAAACAACATGGTGCTGTTCCTTGCTGTTCTCTTGTATTTACTATACAGTGATGACCGTGGTGCCTCTCAATGGGAGACCCCACTGTAATTACTACAATCACCACTGGGTATAGGAAACCAGCGAAGCCCAGCAATAGTTTTGATGCAATTGTGGAGTTTATTAATAAGATGTTTTCTGGACAACCTTTACTTTGTAAAATGTGGTGTTAGGGAGATCAGTAAAGAGAACACCAAAAGTCCCTGCAAAACAAGAATGCATTTAAAGGATTAATAAGGTTAGAGTCTGTGACCCGTTTTGTGATTTCACTATGAATCTGAAAATTCAGTTTTCGCTCTGTATGCATCTTCATTATTTAAATATAGAAAAGGAGCAGCACCCTGGGTGGCACAGTAGCACACTGCTGCCTCACAGCCTCAGGGACCTGGGTTTAATTCCGACCTTGGGTGACTGTGTGGAGTTTGCAAGTTCTCCCAGTGTCTGCGTGTCTTTCCTCCGGGTGCTCCGGTTTCTCCCACAGTCCAAAGACGTGCAGGTTAGTTGGATTGGCCATGCTAAATTGCCCCTTAATGTCCAAACGGTTAAGTGCAGTTATGAGGATACGGCAGGGGAGTGGGCCTAAGCAGGGAGATGGGTGCAGACTTGATGTGCCGAATGGTCTACTTCTGCACTGTAGGGATTCTATGATTCTCTGCAATCATGTGTGATGAATGGAGGAATTTCAGGCATATTATATTATAGGTATTTGGTGCAGTAAGGGTTAAAAGCTTTTGTTAGCAGTGTGTTTAAAGAATCCTGGGTTGAAAGATTTTGGGTACCTGGGGTGTAATTAGAGCATCATAAAAGCTTGGGCTAATGAAATATTGTTTGGATTAAGGGGATTCCCTGTGGAGTTAATTAGATTTCAGCTTGGCAAGATGATGTAATTACTTGGAGGAGGCACGGTATCCGCATTTTGCAGAAAATCAGTTTTTAACTGAGCATTAGTTGGAGATGTGAGAAGTCAAGTAACTCCGCTCAGTTAAAAGATATGTCTGTAGATAGATTAACAGTTTCTGTCCAAACAATTCAGAAGAGTGTGGTCAGAAGGTGAACTGAAGCAGCTTCTGAAGAAATACAGCCAGATATTTTTGCATGGTTCTGACAGGATTCAGGTCTTTTCTTTTAAGCAGTGTTGAAAGATTTATTTTTCCCAAAGTAGAGTATGCAGACATCTCTGTAAAGCAGGTTTTCCTGAGGGCTAACTGTATACTTAACAGTGGATTGAGAGCTAACATTTTGTTTATTGTTATTTGAGCCGGAATAAAGATAGCAGTTAAGGGTCACTGTATTGACTGTATTGATTAGCATTGTTTAAGTGGTAATTGAAAGCTATTTTCTGGTGTGATGTTAAAGATATTTTAATACTGTGTTATAAGAACATAAGAACTAGGAGCAGGAGTAGGCCATCTGGCCCCTCGAGCCTGCTCCGCCATTCAATTAGATCATGGCTGATCTTTTGTGGACTCAGCTCCACTTTCCGGCCCAAACACCATAACCCTTAATTCTTCAAAAAACTATCTATCTTTACCTTAAAAACATGTAATGAAGGAGCCTCAACTGCTTCACTGGGCAAGGAATTCCATAGATTCACAACCCTTTGGGTGAAGAAGTTCCTCCTAAACTCAGTCCTAAATCTACTTCCCCTTATTTTGAGGCTATGCCCCCTAGTTCTGCTGTCACCCGCCAGTGGAAACAACCTGCCCGCATCTATCCTAGTGTTAGTAATAGTTTGTTTAAATATACCATATCCCTATTTCTTTGTGAAATCCCTCTTGGAGTAAGGTATTCTTTCCTCAAGTCCGACAAAATTAAAATAAAATATTGGGGTTAATGTCCAGCATCCTAGCGACTCTTGGGGTCTGGTCTGGGATCGTAATGCATGCTCAACTTTGATTAACTTACAGTCCCTAATGCAACAAGAGACTTTGTGACAAGCAGGGATAGCATTCATAAACCTAACTGCTTCAAGTCATTTTCTACAAACTTGTCCATTGGAAAGAAACATTGGTACCAGCTCCTTCCAAACATTCGGCTTCAAAGCTCTCACAAATTCCTCAATGATTGTAAGATCCATCCTTATGGCTTTGCCATCTTGGTCAGCGTTTGCCAATAGCCTCTTCCATCTTGGTGACAGTTTAGCAGCTGGTGCACTGGCGAGATAAGATGATTCAGGTTGCACACCATACCAGATGGGTTGTCAACAGTCAATCAACCAAGATAGTGCTCTTTGATTCGTCAAAATCTGATTTAAGAGTATTTTCGAGCAGTATCATTTATGTGTGTGTGGAGTGACATAGACTCAAATACATTGATTAGTCAATTGGTGCTAACCCAGATTTCGGAGTACATCTAAACATGGATATTATTAACACATGATAAAGCCATGCTTTGAGATTGGGACTTCTATTGAATCTCCAAACATGGGACAGAGCTATCCACAGAGTTCATAACTAACATAGGGCAGCACGGTAGCATTGTGGATAGCACAATTGCTTCACAGCTCCAGGGTCCCAGGTTCGATTCCGGCTTGGGTCACTGTCTGTGCGGAGTCTGCACATCCTCCCCGTGTGTGCGTGGGTTTCCTCCGGGTGCTCCGGTTTCCTCCCACAGTCCAAAGATGTGCAGGTTAGGTGGATTGGCCATGATAAATTGCCCTTAGTGTCCAAAATTGCCCTTAGTGTTGGGTGGGGTGACTGAGTTATGGGGTGGAGGTGTTCTTTCCAAGAGCCGGTGCAGACTCGATGGGCCAAATAGCCTCCTTCTGCACTGTAAATTCTATGAAAACATGTGCCTGCGTATAGATTTAGACTTCAGTTTCAACATAGCAGCCTTGGCTACAGCTGTAGATACCCTCACAAAAGCCACACAAATTTTGGACCATGATTCACGCTAATGGAAAATGGCAAGGGAGAATTTGTCCCGAAGGTGTGCAGAACCAAAATGCGCCACCTAAACAGGGAGAGGCCACTGGTCTAATTGTCAGAGGCATGCATCAGAATGGCTCCTCAAAAATGGTCAGAATGGTTACATTGTCACCAGAAATGCAACGTGTACAGACACATTTAGTGGGCCAAATCAAACCCCAAGTCCAGCTAGTTGATGTAGCAGCTTTATGGAATGTAATAGTCGAATGTTGTGACCGAAGACCAAGATTTGAGAGATTACCAAGAGGCCTCGATGCCAAAATGACCAGCAGTTCATCGTCTGACAATGGCCTGAACACAAGTAGCCAATAAGTCACACCAGCAACATGGATGAACCACCCGTGAATATCGATTTTCCCAGTAGCGAGATTGCGCAGTGGAAAGGTTCAGAAACAGTTCTAGTGAAAACAACAGGACATGAGAAGACAACGTTCATGGTGGTACTAGCCTGCAAGGCTGACAGAACACAATTAAAGCTTACTGTCATTTTCAAACATAAGAACATCAAGTTCCCTGCGGCATCTCTTGTGCATGCCCATGACAAAGGATGAGAATGGAGTGAAGTTATGGATCAAGAGTGTTTAGAATACATGTCCCATGTACAGAATACAGCTTTAGTATGAAACATGTTCCGATGCCAAGAAATGAGAAGAAATAACACCCACATTGCAGTTACACCAGGGAGTCCAATCTTCGGAGTTCAACCTTTGGATTGTATACTTCAACAAACCATTCAAGAATCATGTTTGCGTCAAACAGAATAGGTGGATGGTTGATAGAGATAAAACTTGCTCAAAGATAGGAAATGTACAGTACTGACCCACTTGGATATTTTGTATGGTTTCATTATCAAATTGTGGGATGCTATTAGTGCACTGAGCAGCACCAGATTGCTCATAAAAAGCTGAATATCCAATTTAATGGATGGAGAGGAGGATTATTTTTTTGTGGAAGAAATGATTCTGAAAGGGAAAGCACCAAACCTGATCCAGAGTGGGATGCCAGACAGTGATGCTATAGTCATAGTGGCTTAGAATAAATTTGATGAATTCTTTGCATCGGATGCTGAGGACTATGAATTTGACAGTTTCAAAAAAATTTGATTGTGGTTAAAGGTAACTTTGTGCAATTCCATGGCACATTCATTTAATATGAATTAATATGATTTTTTTAAAGTAACATTTCAAATTGATGACCAAGTGGCCAACGGCCTGAAAAGCTAGGCCAGATACAGAATTGGACAATCTAAATTAAACAGCAACCAGGCCAGATGGGAATTCGAGACAGGCCCAGTAAACAGAGACATAGGTCAGAGGTGAGAAAGGGCAAGTCTGGACTTGTCCTGGATGCTGGAACTGGAGGTGCTTGACCTTGATCATATCAGGACTTTAATTTTGTGTACTGACTGTGGTGAACGTATTGTATTAACCATTCACCATGTATTACTCTGTATCACGCTGTTGCCCATGTGGGCTCCACCTATGGACCATTTACGATATTACATAGGATGTATCATGTTGGTGCCCTTGTGGGCTCCGCCCCTGGCTCTACCCCTTGAGGGGAGGTATAAAGAGCAGTAGCTCTGTAGGTGGCTCTCAGTAGCAGAGCAGTCAGGCACTGTTCTAGTCGATTAAAGCCACAGTTTACATCTACTCTCTATTTTGCGTGAATTGATGGTCGCATCACTGATCATTATTGATCAGACTCACAGGCACCTCAGTTCCAGTATCGGCCAAAGTCAACGGAGTCCCAGTTAACATACATGGAAAGGGCTATGTGCGCTCTGTACGCCTGAGGATGGACTCCTGGCGTCTTCCATATATGGAATCGGTATTCCCATTGGATGCTGCGAAACATCCCCCCTCCTTCCTCCACAACACTGGCTGGAAGCCAGAGAACTTTCCAGAAGGTTATGAAAGAGATAAGGGAGAGGGTATAAGAAGAAACACCTGGAGGCCACCCCCAACAAACACTCCGCCCTGAGGGAAGACACCACCCCAAGTAAAGACAACACGAAGAGAAGACAAATGATGACTGAGGAGATTGTATGGGGCCAACCTTCGCACTGAAGAGTGGGAGGTGAGGCGGAGGTAGTAACAGCGATGGACGCAGAGAAAGCCTTTGACCGGGTGGAGTGGGAAGTACCTGTGGAGGTTAGTGTTTGGTGAGGGCTTTAAAGGTTGGGTGAAATTGCTGTACCAGGCGCCTGTAACAAATGTTTGTACATACCGGCTGAGGTCGGGGTACTTCGAGCTTCACCAGGGAACGAGGCACCCTCTCCCTATTACTATTTGCCTTAGCTATAGAACCTGTAGCTATGGCGCTGAGAGCCTTGAGGAACTGGCGGGGACTGGTTCGGTGGGGGGGGGGGGGGGGGGGCGCAATCAGGTCTCGCTATACGCGGATGATTTGCTCCTGTACATTTCGGACCCTGTGGAGGGGATTGGGGAGGTTCTGCAGATCCTGAGGCATTTTGGTAATTTTTCAGGGTACAAATTGAACATGGGCAAGAGCGAGTTGTTTGTGATCCAGGCCAAGGGGCAGGAGGAGAGACTGAAAGAGCTGCCGCTCAGGATGGTAGAGAAAAGTTTTCGTTACCTGGGTATACAGGTGGCCAAGAAATGGGATGCCCTGCACAGGCTCAACCTGACCCGGTTGGTGGAGCAAATGGAAGGGGACTTTAAAAGGTGGGACAAGCTCCCACTGTCACTGGCAGGGAGGGTGCAGACCGTGAAAATGACTGTCCTCCCCAGATTTTTGTTTGTCTTTCAGTGCCTCCCCATCTTCATCCCCAAGGCCTTTTTTAAGCGGGTGGGTAGGATCATTTTGGGCTTTGTGTGGGCGAATAAGTCCCCACGAGTAAGGAGATCGCTGTTGGAGTGCAGTCGGGGTGGAGTTTGGCGCTGCCGAACTTTCGCAACGACTACTGGGCGGCCAATATAGTTATGATTAGGAAGTGGGCGATGATGGGGGGGGGGTCGTGGGAACAGCTGGAGGTGGCAAAGATACGAGTCTGGGAGCTTTGATAACGGCTCAATTAATAATAAAAGCAAATTACTGTGGATGCTGGAATCTGAAACGAAAGGGACAATGCTGGAAAATCTCAGCAAGTCTGGCAGCATCTGTAGGGAGAGAAAAGAGCTAACGTTCGAGTCCGATGACTCTTTGTCAAAGCTAACAGACAGAGAGAGTGGGAAATATTTATACTGTGGAGTGAGAATGAAAGACGAGTCATAGCCACAGAAACTCAGGGAAACCGGGTGCTAATGGCCATAGAAACCAAGGGGAAAGAGTGTTAATGGCAGTCCCCAGAGAGAACAAAAGATGTGAAAGGTCAAACAGTAGGGAAACTAACATCAGAGGATGACCTGTAGGTTTGGGGGAATGGAAGGGGGAAGCAAAGAGGAGAAAGGTGCAGGAAAGGTGCAGGAAAGAAAGAAATGGTAAAAGGCAGTTAAAATGAAATGAAAACAAATGGGTCGAGGTGGGGCTGATCATCTGAAATTGTTGAATTCGATGTTCAGGCTGGAAGGCTGTAGCGTGCCTAACCGGAAGATGAGATGTTGTTCCTCCAGTTTGCGTTGCGCTTCACTGGAACATTGCAGCAGGCCAAGAACAGACATGTGGGCATGGGAGCAGGGTCTTTTGTTAAAATGGCAAGCAACAGGAAGGTCAGGGTCCTGAATACGCACAGACCGAAGATGCTCAGCCAAGCGATCACTCAGTCTGCGTTTGGTCTGTCCGATATAGAGACGACCACATTGGGAGCAGCGAATGCAATAGACCAAATTGAAAGAGGTGCAAGTGAAATGCTGCTTAACCTGGAATGAGTGTTTTGGGCCTGGGATGTTAAGCATGGAAGAGGTAAAGGGGCAGGTCTGCGATTGCATGGGAAGGTGCCATGGGTGATGGGAGAGGTACTGGGTATGGTGGAGGAGTGGACTAGATTGTCTCAGAGGGAGCGGTCTCTGCGGAATGCTGACAGAGGGAGTGAAGGGAAGATGTGTTTGGTGGTGGCATCACGCTGGAGTTGGCGAAAATGGCGGAGGATTATGCTTTGCATACGGAGGCTGGTGGGATGAAATGTGAGAACGAGGGGGAATCTATCCTTGTTCTGGGAGGGAGTGGAGGGGGCGAGGGTATTGGCGCAGGAGATGGACCGCACGCTGTTGAGGGCCCTGTCCACATCTGTAGGTGAGAATTCACGGTTGAGGAAGAAGGAACACATTTTCGAAGCACCATTTTGGAAAGTGGCATCATCGGAACAAATGCGACGGAGGCGAAGGAGTTGAGAGAAAGGGATGGAGTCCTTACAGCTTTGATAATGGCTCCTTTGCCATTCTCGCCAACCCGTTATTCCACAAGTCCGGTGGTAGTGGCGACACTGCGGGTCTGGGGACAGTGGAGGAGGTGCAAGAAGTTGGAGGGAACGTCGGTCTGGACCCCGATATGTAACAACCACAGGTTTGTCCCGGATAGGATGGATGGTGGGTTCCAGAGCTGGCAGAGGGCAGGCATCAGAAGGATGGGAAATAGACGGAAAGTTTCCCAGTTTGAAGGCGCTAGAGGACAAATTTATTCTGCCGCCAGGAAACGCCTTTAAATATCTGTAAGTACGAGCCTTCCTGAAAAAACAGGTAGTGGTCTTTCCGACGCTGCCGCCACTGAGGATACAGGACAGGGTGGTCTCCGGCACCTGGGTGGGGGAGGGGAATGTGTCGGATATCTACCAGGAACTACAGGAGGCGGAGGAAACCCCGGTGGAGGAGCTCAAGGGCAAGTGGGAGGAGGAGCTGGGTGAGGAGTTGGAAGCGGGTCTGTGGGCAGAGGTCCTGGGCAGGGTTAATTCCTCCTCATCATGTGCCAGGCTCAGTCTAATTCAATTTAAGGTGGTCCACCGGGCACACATGACAGCAGCGAGAATGAGCAAGATTTTGGGGGGTAGAAGACAGTTGTATGAGGTGCAAGGGCAGCCCTGCAAACCATATCCACATGTTTTGGGCATGCCCGGAGCTTAGAGAGTTCTGGCAAGGGTTCGCGAGGGCAATGTCCAAGGTGCTTAACACACGAGTGATGCCGAATCCAGAGATAGCGACCATTGGAGTGTAAGACCTGGGAGTTCAGGGGGCGAAAGAGGCCGACGTCTTGGCCTTTGCCTCCCTAGTAGCCCGGAGACGGATTTTATTAATGTGGAGGGACTCGAAGCCCCCAAGTGTAGAGACTTGGGTTACAGACATGGCTGGGTTTCTCAGCCTCAAGAAAATAAAGTTTGCCTTAATAGGGTCTACGCCAGGGTTCTCTCGGAGATGGCAGCTGTTCTTCGACTTTCTCCAGGAAAATTAAAATGTCAGCAGCAGCAGCAATCCGTAAGGGGGGCGGTGTCTGCGTGCTTCATTGGGATGGTGTGGGAAGACCGAGACCGAAACAATATGGCTATTTAATTGTTATTGTATATTCTCTTTTTGCACTATGTTAATGTTCACTCTGGTTTGTTTTGTTATTATTGTTACTACTGTTTATTATGAAAAATTCTGCAAAACCTTAATAAAAATATTTTTAAAAAAGATTTAGAGTTGTGTGAATAGTTTGGATAACAAAGTTCTTTATCAAAATCGTGTTGAACCACAAATCGACTCTTGTCCTTTGTTCATCTCATGAGTAAGAGCACCTGGGTGAATGAGTATAAATTGGTCAAAGTGTCTAATGTTTAAAGGCAACAGCAGCAACTCACATTTTATACTCTCTGTGTATAGCCAAACACCATTCAGCCTCCTTCTTGGAAAAAGCTACCTGAGCCCACTGCTCCACCTTATCCTAGTAACCCCACCTAATCTTTTCAACACTAAGGGGCAATTTAACATGGTTAATCCACCTAACCTGCACATCTTTGGACTGTGTCAGGAAACCAGAGCACCCGGAGGAAACCCACACAGACATGGGGAGAGCGTGCTGACTCCACACAGTCACCCGAGGCCAGAATTGAACCCAGGACTCTGGAGCTGTGCCACCTTTAATTTATACAGTGTGAGCTACAGTAGCTATGTGGAGATTAGGAGAAATTGGGACTTTCTCCTTAGAGCAGAGATAGTTGAAGGGAGATTTAAAATTGCGAGGAATTTCGATAGTGTAGATGGGGAGAAACTGTTTCCACTGGCAGACGGGTAGGTAACCAAAGGACACAGATCGAAGATTGTTGGCAAAAAAGCTCTACGTGCAATATTTTTAAAAATTCAACTAGTTATGACCTGCAATCTATTGCCTGAAGGGTGTTGGAAGCAGATTCATTAATAACTTTCAACAATTGGAAATATACGTCACAAGTCACAGGGTCGGAGGGAGAGAGTTTGCACAGTTCACTCTTTCAAAGAGCCAGCACACTGGGCCAAATAATCTCCTTCTGTGCTATATTATCTGACATCAGGAGATGATGTTCTAGATTAGACACACAAACCCAAACAATATATTTAAATACACAATTCTTGAACAAGGGACTGTCAATGAGCTGATAATACTCCATTTCAGCCTCCTCGAAGAGAAATTGAGCTAAGCGGTAACCAACATGGAGGAATCTGATTTTTGATCTGGAGCACAATGTCAAATAAAATAGTAAAAGAGAAACAAGATGGGAGATGAGCCATGCATAGCTTTTCCACACGTGTACAGTATCTTTGACAGGTTTTGGCATCAATTATATTTCAGTGCATCAGGTGTTTGGCAGACAAGTAACAAAAAAGACTTGCAAACACTCGTTCATGGGGATACTGCCTCACTGCACGCTCCCCCCCACCTCCCCCCCCAATTGTAAGCTTAGTACTCCAAGCTGAACACAATTCTGCAAGCTGCTCATTAGAGCAGGTGCTGGAATGTGATTTTTGGAGCTCATTTACATAGCGACTGCAAATCCCGATAATTAAACACATTTCTGTTAGTGGGTCACTGTAATGAAAGCCAGTTGGGCAGACTGCAGGCGTTATGTACGGTACAAGAAACAATCTAACTGCATGCTCTCCAGCTAAAACTGTTAATTAGACAGACTTGCAGCATAGTTCCCATTTCAGAGGTCAGAAACTGACTTTCCCGGCCATCTGTCACAATCAACTGAGAGCTTTCTACTTCCCCACTAAAGACCCAGCCTTCAGAACACTGACCACAACACCACAAAACCCTGCCATGGCAATCTCTGCAAGACGTGCCAGATCATCGACATGGGTATCACCATTACACGTGCGAACACCACCTACCAGGTACGCGGTACATACTCTTGCGATCGGCCAACATTGTCTACCTCATACGCTGCAGGAAAGGATAACCCGAAACGTGGTACATTGGCGAGACCATGCAACGGATGAAAGTACATCGCGAGTCAATCACCAGGCAGGAATGTTCCTTTCCAGTCGGGGAACACTTCAGCAGTCAAGGGCATTCAGCCTGTGATCTTCGGGTAAGCGTTCTCCAAGGCGGCCTTCAGGACGCGCGACAACGCAGAATCGCCGAGCAGAAACTTATAGCCAAGTTCAGCACACATGAGTACGGCCTCAACCGGGACCTTGGATTCATTTTTAAAAATAAATTTAGAACTACCAATTCTTTTTTTCCAATTAAGGGGCAATTTAGCATGGTCAATTCACATAGCCTGCACATCTTTGGGTTGTGGGGGCGAAACCCAAGCAAACACGGGGAGAATGTGCAAACTCCACACGGACAGTGACCCAGACCCCGGATCGAACCTGGGACCTCAGCGCCATGAGGCAGCGGGGCTAACCCACTGCGCCACCGTGCTGCCCAGACCTTGGATTCATGTCACATTACATTCATCCCCCACCATCTGGCCTGGGCTTTTGAAATCCTACTAACTGTCCTGGCTTGAGACAACTCACACCTCTTTAACCTGGGGTTACCCCTATTTCTGGATCTGTAAAGACTTAATTACCTGAAACTGCTCACATTCTAAGCATTGTCTGGCATCTTTGACTTTGGGGCAGCAGGGTAGCATGGTGGTTAGCATAAATGTTTCACAGCTCCAGGGACCCAGGTTCGATTCCTGGCTGGGTCACTGTCTGTGTGGAGTCTGCACGTCCTCCCCGTGTGTGCGTGGGTTTCCTCCGGGTGCTCCGGTTTCCTCCCACAGTCCAAAGATGTGCGGGTTAGGTGGATTGGCCATGCTAAATTGCCCGTAGTGCCCTAATAAAAGTAAGGTTAAGGGGGAGGTTGTTGGGTTACAGGTATAGGGTGGATACGTGGGTTTGAGTAGGGTGATCATGGCTCGGCACAACATTGAGGGCCGAAGGGCCTGTTCTGTGCTGTATTGTTCTATGTTCTATGTCTATATATATGTTTCTGGAACATACCTCTTCATTCACCCGAGGGAGGAGCAGTGCTCCGAAAGCTAGTGATTTGAAACAACCCTGTCGGACTTTAACCTGGTGTTGTAAGACTTCTTACTGTTCTCACCCCAGTCCAACGCCGGCATCTCCACGTCATAACTAAATATTTCAATCACTTCCATATAAATGAAGGCACACTGTCCAGCATTAGAGTATTTTGCAATGGGAAAAGAGGAAATGGTTCACCCTAGATATCTTAACATATATACCTTTTTTCTTTCCTATAACTTACCACATTACGTTGCTGTGATATTCTTCACAACCATCTTCGTAAGGTAAGTGGATATACTGCACCTAGAGGCTTGGAGGTGCAATATATCCACTTATAATGGATATAATATAAGGGGTCTTTGCCCAAGACCATAAAAAGACCGGTTCAGAAAGGTAAATACAGCCTGCCACCAGTTGACTATTTTTATGACGAGGACAGACTCAGCGGCATCCTATGATTTATAAATTCCCAGTTAAAAGTCTTATGATGTATCCCAGACAGAGGCTAATGATTACAGTTATTAGGTTAGTAGAATTTTGAAGCAGAATCAGAGAGTCCCTAGAGTGCAGAAGGAGGAGGCTATTCAGCCCATCAAGTCTGTACACACCCACTGAAAGTGCACCCTAACCTCGGTCCACTCCCCCACCCTATCCCTGTAATCCCACCTAATGTTTGGACACTAAGGAGCAATTTATCATGGTCAATCCACCTCACCTGCACATCTTTGGACAGTGGGAGGAAGCCGGAGCACCCGAAGGAAACCCACGCAGATACAGGGAGAATGTGCAAACTCCACACAGTCTCCCAAGGCCGGAATTGAACCCAGGTCCCTGGCGCTATGAGGCAGCAGTGCTAACCACTGCGCCACCGTGACGTACCTTCACAAGAAATCAGGGGCCGAATTCTCCGTCCGTTGGGACTTTTGTTTCCTGCTGGCAGTGCATCCCTGCCTGCGGCTTTCCTGGCGGTGTGGGGTGCTTCAATGAGAAACCCATTGACAAGTGGCAGGAAGATAGAAGCCTATCAGCAGCAAATGGAGTGCCACTTAGAAACATACGGCTAGAGGACCAGTGAATCCAGTCCCAGATCTTTCCTCAATTTTTTGCCTAAAATCGAACTGCACTGAAATCAGGCTGCAAATAACAAGACGACCTTTCTCTGCCTGTCCCCTGTCTTCCACTATTTACATTGTATTTGTGTTATGGGTGTTTAGGAATAAACTATGACTTTAAGTTTAATTTATATTTTGTATTGGTGTATTAAAGGCAAAACCTGGGTCTTGGTTTCACTTTGGAGTGATGCCTGCAGGTTTGTTTGTATACCTGCTACCTGCATTTTAATAAGGTTTTATGTCCCTTGAAGTGGAGAGCTGCGTTTAAGGAAGTTAAAACAAAACAGAAAAAAATGGGCCACTGCCTACCAACAGGGGACCCACAGAGAGACGAGGAAAGCAAAAAAGCAATTTTAGTTCAGTTGAAGTAACTGCCAAGAAGAGCTGGACAGGAGAGGAAATTGCAGAAAACAGATTTCACAAAAGAACAGCAGAAGGTTCCAGAAACCAGGGAGTGGTACATAAAAAGGCCCAGGAAGACAGTTCAGGGAAGGAACAAGAACAAGAATGTTAGCAAGGTCCTGATCAATGAAGTTAAAGTAAGACTCTGAATTAAAGAGATAAATCTACAGGGGTCAGAATCAAGGTAAATTGGGCTTGTGAGAAGCCAGAAGATTAGAAGAGACAGCCAAAGGTTTCTGACTCCTTACTATGGGTGTTCTGAGAGAATACTTGGAAGGCGAAGTTAAACGTGGTGATCCAGGGGAGAGGAACAATGGAAGGAGGAGGTTGGTCCTTGTTCAAAATGTCCAAGTGAAAGTGGAGTTTGGGAGGAGATTCCAAGACAACTACTTCTAGAACATAGAACAGTACAGCACAGAACAGGCCCTTCGGCCCTCGATGTTGTGCCGAGCAATGATCACCCTACTCAAATCCACGTATCCACCCTATACCCGTAACCCAACAACCCCCCCCCCCCCCCCCCCCCCCCCCCCCCCCCCTTAACCTTACTTTTTAGGACACTACGGGCAATTTAGCATGGCCAATCCACCTAACCCGCACATCTTTGGACTGTGGGAGGAAACCGGAGCACCCGGAGGAAACCCACGCACACACGGGGAGGACGTGCAGACTCCGCACAGACAGTGACCCAGCCGGGAACTGAACCTGGGACCCTGGAGCTGTGAAGCATTTATGCTAACCACCATGCTACCGTGCTGCCCAAATTGCTGCCCAGATTGCAGATTGGAAACCCTAGTGTGAAAAACATAGTTTCTGTGAGACCGGTTGAGCTCACAGTGTGACAAGTGTCTCGGGATGGTGAGGGTTGATGAGAAATCCATAGAAGTTGCTTTGAATAGCATCTGTCACTTGGTTGCAGAGTGTGGTGTGTCCGACTACAGGTCGTTAATGAGTACATCTACTGTATCCATATTGTGAACATTAGAGTACAACTTGGATTTTGTAACTTGTGTTATCCTTACAAATCTACATATATCTGTAAAGGTATAGTTGAGAGTGAAGGAGTGAAAGAAGCCTGGTTAAAGTCTCTTTTATTCTGCGTCAAATAATAGCGAAAGTAACCAATTGGTCATTTTGTGCGTAAATTAAATACTTATACTTATGATGTAACCTGTGGACTAGTGGTGCTCGAGAAACTGCACTCCTCCCATCCTAGTCATAACAGTTAGTATTCTCCAAAGTGCCCATTCCTAACTGCTCTTATAAGCAGCCATCCTAACTGGCCCATCCTGCTCTTAAAATACCTGATAATGCTCTGCTAATGCTCCGATGACTTCTTCACGTCACACACAATGAATAGTCAGAAAAATCTTCCTGCATGTATAGAACTAAGGATCTCAAATGAGGATACATGCAGCCACTGAACTTCAGCACACACACTAACCCACGCACAAAGGAAAGCGTTCAATCCATCTATCATTCCCAACAAAGCAATTACTAAAGATTGAAATTACCAGGTTTTTTTTTTCCAATTATGGGACATCTTTAAATAGAAGTCATGTGAGACACTCCACTTCAACATCAATCAATGCTGTATTGTACAAAAATTATAAATAGCAATTACGCACAAACACAACAAATAGAATTTCAGCTCCTTATGGTTCTGAAATCAGTCAGTATACTATCAATTCAATTAATATAATCAGTGGCACCAATAAGCATTACAATCAGATACACTAACAGAGTACTATCCAAAGATGTTCTGCAGTACTTTTCGCAGGACTAGCCACAAGTGTTGACACTGTTTTATTCTAAAATGTGTCTGTTTTCCTGGTCTCTGCGCTGTAAGGCGGCTTAAAAGTAGCAGTACCATGATTTGTATCAGTTTTGGCCATTTCCAAGGCTTTCAGCTTCAGTATCACTTGGGAGTCAAGCACAAGGCTTAGAACTGTGGTGCTGGCATTGCCAAATACAGGGCATCAATTATGGGTCACGCCAAGTAAATGAGGAATTGCATAACATTCACTAAATGACTCAATGAGACGGTTCCTACCTTGATGTAGTTATTCAGGACTGGGTACACTCTGTACATCGCTATGAACAGTGAGAGAAAGGTCGTGAAAGGGAAGGATGTCATAACAACATGTGTGACCTCTGGGAAGGAGATTATCTTGAAGCCGAATTTCTCAAAGAGTTTGACCAGTTCTTCAGATGGTTTCTCATCGCCCTCACTCAGGATGCTGCCTGCTATATATCGCAGCTTGTCTTCAGATTCCTGCAATCATAAAAATTTATGTTAATGCAGGTCTATTGACATACTAACATGTACAAAGTTCCATATGCCAGTAACATAACATATAAAATGCCACCGATACAAGTATTAAGCACTATATTGCTGCTACATAATTCATGTTTAATTTTGCACTATCCTTAAATTTACAATTCCCCCCTCTCCACATCAAAACCATGGAACCAATACTGATCCAAAATCAATATACTGCATCTGCTGGGAATCCAAAATAAAAGCAGCAAGTACAGGGAAAAGTCAGCAGATCTGACAGCATCAATAGAGAGAGAGAGAGAGAGAGAGACAGTTAACACCTGATGGAAGGCCACGACCTGGACATTATTTCTCTGTCCTGTTACGACCAGAAAAGAGAGAAACTCAATGTCCTCATCCTTCCAGATAGCTGGGATGTTTGTGAATGATTTTTAAAGTAGGCTGTGGCTGCCTCCCCAAACCCTCAATTTGTATGGTCCAATTTAATAATCATTGAAAGCTAGCATTCACCCCCCCCCCCCCCCAACACCCAAACTCTCACCTGCCCACACACACACACACACACACCCACACCACACCCCCAAAAACACCCACCTGCCCACACACCCCCCCCAAACACACACCCCCAAAACACCCACCTGCCCACACACCCCCCCCCCAAAAAACCAACACCTGCCCACACACCCACCCCCCCAAAACACACACACCCCAAACACACCCACCCCCCCCCCCACACCACCCAAAACACACACCTGCCCACACACACACCCCCAAAACACCCCCCCCCCCACAACACACCCACCCCCCAACACCCACACTCCCAACACACCCACTTTGTTATTGCAGTCTTTGAGAATTACTATCTGTGACTTTTTCCCTGGGCCCTCATCACCTGCATAGACCTGTCCTTGGGGCGCTTCCCTCAGCTAGCAACCTCAGCTAACAGCTTGCACAGAGGTCGCCTTGGAAGATTTGTAACCCCTTCAGCACTTGGTAGATTAAAACTACTTCTGACATAAAGTCTAAAAGTACCCCTTTCAGGCACGATAGAGTTTGTGCTCAGACCGCTTGGCAGGTGATGGCCAGAGACTTTTAAAAATCAACAGGCTTCGAGGAGCTGGGAGGTGGTTACCAGCTTCTTGCTCAGCTGAGCTGCTAGAGTCTTTTCTAACTGGCATTAAAACAGCATTCAGGATTTCCCAGGTCTCAAAGGAATACAGATATTTAAAAGAATCACAAAGACTTTCTTTCTCCACAATAATGTTAAAAGGGATTGACTTTAGTTTCAGAATTGATAATGTTACAGCCATTATCTTTTGAAAATGTTACCTTTCATGAGGTTCTGGTGTCGGGAATCCATTGTCCAGTCAGACCCTCTGACTCGGCTAAAGGGTAAGTGTTATAACCCCCATGGGTGTGGACCATTCGGTTCCCCTTGACCGCCACAGAATACAAACTTTCCCGGTAACGGGGCGGGGCTTCACCTTTAACGAGGTGGGGTCCGCACAGTATAAAAACCCTGACCTGAGTGCAGGTCGGTGAGGGAGACCCTTCAGGGAGAGTATTACTTGTGTATAGTTAATAAAAAAAGAGCATCAACAGATACCCAGTCTTTTGCCTCTTTGTCAGCCCTTGCCGAGAACTATTTCCACCCAAAACTTCTACTAATCGTTTGCCGGTTCTGTTTCCACACTGCCACCCAGGCCCAAGGCAAATCAACCAGCAACCTCTTGGCTCAATTAAAAGAAACTGGCTGAAACTTGTGAGTTTGATGCCATGTTAAACAAAACTCTGAGAGACCGTCTGTCTGTGGCCTCCGTGACCAGGCAACTCAACAAAAACCTTTGGCTAAGACTCACCTGGACCTGCAATGAGCAGTTGAGATAGCATTCCCCATGAGAGTGCTGAGCAAGGCGTTCAGAAACTCCAGGAATGATTGTCCTAAATTTAGGCCCCCGACCGACCATCGTTCGGCTTTTCTGAAACCGGAGGAGGCAGCCCCCCAACAATGGGGGCCTCACGGTAGCATGGTGGTTAGCATCAATGCTTCACAGCTCCAGGGTCCCAGGTTCGATTCCCGGCTGGGTCACTGTCTGTGTGGAGTCTGCACGTCCTCCCTGTGTGTGCGTGGGTTTCCTCCGGGTGCTCCGGTTTCCTCCCACAATCCAAAGATGTGCGGGTTAGGTGGATTGGCCATGCTAAATTGCCCGTAGTGTAAGGTTAATGGGGGGATTGTTGGGTTACGGGTATGTGGGTTTAAGTAGGGTGATCATTGCTCGGCACAACATCGAGGGCTGAAGGGCCTGTTCTGTGCTGTACTGTTCTAAATGGGGCAAACTCCGCAGAGAAGCCAGCCGTCCTCTGCCGCAGAGACCCAGAAAGCCACCGCGCACTTTCACCTCCGCACGAGGACCCGGATGTCAGCTACGACTCGAAACAAATCGGCCGCCGGAGCCAGACCGATCAACGGCCCCACAAAGATCCGTCCCTCCCCGCTGCTCAGCTGGCTGTGATCACCGCCCATGTAACCAGGCTTACTATGTAGAGGAAGCAGCCCCTTACCAGTAGCTGCTCTACGTGACGATCCCACGGATTGCTCCCATCCATGTGACCTTAAGGACGTTCCATCCAGATGGAGCTGGATACTGGAGCAGCGGTATCTGTGGTCAGCCGCCACACTTTTGACAAGATTCGGTCGAGTCTCCAGACATTGGCCTTGCGGGATACCGGCACCCGGTTGGCCATGTAAACGGGGGAGCCTTTAGCGATCAAGACCACATCGATAATTCCTGACATGTAGGGGCAGCAGCTGGCAAGCCTACCGCCGGGCCACAACTGGTTGTGGAATCTACGTTTTGATTGGCAGCTGGTTTGCTGCATTTACCCACATGGGCCAGAAGGGGCCTTGGCAAAGTTTCCCGGCATGTTCCAGGAGGGCGTGGGCACCATACAGGGGGCCCTGTCCAAGATCAGAGTGGGTCAGTGTGCCCCTACATGTTGCCACAGCCTCGCAATTTTTTCACCCACCCGGTTCTTACGCCCCAAGGCCGAAGGTAGATGCTGAATTGGATTTACTGGAGAGTTTGCGCATCATACACGCTGTTCAGTTGTCGGATTAGGCTGCTCGGTCGTTCCTGTGATGAAGCCTGATGGCTCCATGCACCTGTATGGTGATTATAAAATGAAAGTTAACTTGTTTGGACCATTATCCAGTCCCCCGCATTGAGGACAAGTATGCAAAGCTCAGCAGTGGCCACACATTCACAAAGCTGGATATGAGCTACTCATGCCTCCAGTTGGTCTTCGAGCCCGATTCATGGAGTTTCGTGACGGCCGACATTCACCGGGCCTTGTAAGAGTATACTCGTTTGCCTTTCGGAGTCTCCTCAGAGGGTTATGGAGAATATCCTGTGCAGATTTCCCTAGGTCACGGCTTACCAGCAACAATGTCCTCCGACCAGGAATATTTACAGAACTTGGCTGACGTTTTGCAGCAATTTCAGTAAGCCAGAGAAATGTGTCTTCAATGCGGCTGAGGTCACGTAGCTGGGCTACCGCGTGGACTACCATGACCTGCACCCCGTTGAGGACAAGTTAAGGGCCATTCGACAGGTCCCTGTACCAGGCGGACCAACAGAATTCTGCTCATTCCTGGGTCTGGCCAATTACTACTGGAAGTTCACCCCGAACCTGGCCACCCTGTTGGCCCCCTTCCCCGGCTGTTGAAAATGGCCAACCATGGGAATGGGCCCAACTGCAGAAAGCGGCTTTTTCCCCCAAGTGCGACAACAGCTACCGCCCTCCCAGCAGTTAACCCATTTCAACTCCTCCCAGCTGCTCCTCTTGGCCTACGACATGGCACCTTACAGGGTCAGGGCCATCCTTGTGCACTGCATGCCAGATGGATAATTGTGCCTCATCGCATTTGTGTTCAGGACTCTCGTGGACAACTAACAAATCTACATCCAGATTGAAAAGAAGGGTTTGGTTGTAATTTTCAGTGTAAAGAAATTCGACCATTATGTATTATGTCTATAGACATATTTTCATGATTTGGACGGACCATAAGCCATTGCTTGGTTTGTTAAAAGAGGATTGGACGATCCCCTATTGCATCTGCTTGCATCCAGTTGGGCCTTCTCGCTGGCTGCATATGAATATATGCTGGAACATCAGGCGGGGCGAAGTTTCCACATGCGGATGCATTGAGCCGCACCCCACCCACCACCCCCAGACACCAGCACCAGCCAGTGAGGTTATTACCACCACCCATTTCATGGACTCTTTTACCAGTCATTGCATCGCGCATCCGAAGTTGGATCAGAGACCCACAGCTGACCCGTATCGGCCACATTATCCAGCATGGGGCTCAGCACCGGGCTTTGCCAGACAATTTAAAAGCTTCCATGACCAAGATTCAGAAGCTGAGCATAGAGGACAGCATCATCCTTTGGGGAAGTCCGGCGATGGTTCCAGAACATGGACAAGGCCCACCCCTACAGGACATCCACAGCATTACACCGAGGTATCAAAAATGGAAATGCTGCTCTGCAGCTATATCTGGTGGCCCGGGATCAACGCCGACATCGAGCGGTTGGCCAAAAGGTGTGTACCTTGCCAGGACCTCCAAGGTTGCCTGAATGTACACCGGATGTAGCGACCATCGCTTGGGCAACCCTGGTTGCACCAAACCTTTAACATGCACGCCATTCTGAAGGTGCTCATCTCTGATAACGGAACAGCTTTTCCTTCATGGCCGCCAATGGCATCCACAATGTGCGCACCGCCCCATACCACCCTTCTCCAACAGGTTGGCCGAGTGGGCGGTCCTGACGTTCAAGCAGGGAATGAGGAAGCAGACCTCTGGGTCCTGGGAGAGTCAGTTGGCATGTTTTCTGATTAGTTACCGGACCACATGCCACCACAGGGATCGCACCAGCCGAGTTGTTGATGAGAGTCACCTCCACACCCGGCTGAGTCCCAGAACCTTGCTGAAAGTGTCTCCCACGGGCAGGATAGGATTGAGGCAGGTGCAGGCCGCCGCTCATTGTTTCACACTGGGTGATTCATTGTATATCTGGAATTTTGGCAAAGGTGCCACTTGGGTCCTGGGCATGGTATTGTCCCAGTCCGGGCCAGCTTCTTATACAGTACGAGCACTAGGTAGGAATCTGACCTGCACATAGACCACCTCCGCGGCCGCTCTCCCGCAGTGTCGAACCTGGTCCAGGACGTCCCAGCCCCGCGGTTTCTGCAGCACCCGTCGCTACCACCCTGGTTCCAGCAAACATTGAGATCCAGGAACTGAAATGCCGCACAAAGAAACATCCAACTCAAACTCCAATTCTGAGAGGAAGGTCCAGCTACCAAGCAGATCCCCGATGTGGTGATGGTCACACCCATCTCCTGTCTGGGATACGCCGTCGGACCCCCCCCCTCCCCCCGCCCCCACAGACGATGCCCGAGCGCCATCCCTGGGCAACACAGACAAGGGGTCCCTCACGCCGATCCGCAGATGCGGACGCAACTTCAGACGGATGTGCGCTATAACCCCCATGGAGGCCACGGGATGTGGACCATTCGGTTCCCTGTGACCTCCACAGAATGCAAATTTCCCCAGTAATGGGCCGGGGCTTCCCCTTTAACAAGGGGAGTCCTCACAGTATACAACCCCCGACCTGCAGGAGACCCTTTGGGGAGAGGCGTATTTATGTATAGTTAATGAAAGAGTCTTGTTTGCATCCTACTTGCCATTTCATGTATATTCTCAGTGTGGATACTTATCCAGAAGTTAAGCTTATCCAGAAGCAAATGATGTCCATTCTCCCCTCACAGGTCCCTTTTTGAAGTGAACCTAGAAAGTCCCAGGTATGAGATGGGCCTGTTAACAACTCTGCAGGAATAACTAGCTTCAATCTGCGAGTCCCCTGGTTTTTTGATTATAACGTCCTTACAATTGGGTGGGAGATTTCATAATTATGATGAGATGAGAGGAAGGTTATTTTCTTCTTGTAACTCATCAGCGGCTTCCGAAACAAAAGGCTAATCCTGTGGTCATGTAACTTGTAACCATCTTATTGGTTCAGCAGGACATCCACTTTAAAAATAGCAAAAAAATATTTTGATGTACACAGATTTGGATTTATTTTCATGCCTTATTGACCTAATACTCCACAGATGCTGCCAGACCTGCTGAGTATTTCCAGCATCTTCTGTTTTTTTTTAAATTTAGAACAAATATTTTGATCTTGCACATTCCCATATGCTAGCTATTCCCACAAGGATGCCAATTCATTACCCACTTCATCTTGAATAAGAAAATACTGTCAAAACTGCCTGCAATACCCCGGCACGGTGGCACAGTGGTTAGCACTGCTGCCTCACAGCGCTCGGGATCTGGGTCCAATTCTGGCCTTGGGTCACTGGCTGTGTGGTGTTTGCACGTTCGTTCTGTGTCAGCATGGGTTTCCTCCGGGTGCTTTGTCAAACTTCATTTGAAGCCAACTTGTGACAATAAACGATTTTCATTTCATTTCAAGTTAGGAAACATTTCTTTGTGATAATGCTGGTGGAAGTATGGAACTCTCTGCCACACCAAGATTGAGATGCTAACACAATAAATAATTTTAAATTTTATAGATTTATTTCTAACCAAGAGTATTAGAGAGTATGGCACCAATACATCAGCTGGAGTTAGGAAAGATCAATGAACTAATTTAATGGTGGAAGAGATTTGAAGGGTTGACTGACCTACTCCTATTTCTACATCGACTCCACCCTTCTCTGTGACAACTGTCTGAGATTAAATTATTTGTTTGCAACTTTTTTTTGTCATATTTGTCCCGGAGACAACCAAATACCTGCACCATCACCGTTGTGTAACACTGCTCAACTCTGCCTCTGTTGCCTCTAGGCCTGACCTTTCCAACACACTCCTGGCTGACCTCCCATTGTCTACCTTTTGGAAACTTGAGATCATCCAAAATTCTGTTATTCTAACTGGCCTTCTTTAAGTTACTGTTTCTCCAAGGCCCAATAAACCCAACTGCCTGTGGTTAAGAAAAGGGTGACTGGTAAACCAGAAAGGGGGAGGGGCAAACCCACATTATAACATTTAAATGGCCAGCCCGCAAACGGATTGGTCACTCACCCCGTTGTCCAATTTGTTTTCAGACCGGAAGTAGGTGGGCTGGGTTTCTGTTCCAGATATTTTTGAATTTTAGCCTCTGGAATGGCCCCAAACCACCCATTTGTGAGAATTGAGAGTCAGTCTGGTATACTGGCAACGTGCGAGTCCTGCAATGGCACCTGCCCGCTGCATGGTGGACAGCCAGTTATGGGCACATTCCTCCCAGGAAACTAGGAATAACGACACTTAATTAAGCCAACAACTCTGGGCCATGGCTACCAAACACAATGAAAACTATTACACAAGGAAATCTCCAAGTAGAGGATCACGTTGAGAAAGCTTCTTCTAATAACAGAGCAGTACATCACACAGGAGAGCACGTTGGAAAGAAACATTACTGAGGAAGCCTCCATGGCTTAATAAAAGGTCCAATGGCAGATTTTTTTTCTGCTCAGTAAACTGATGTCAACATGATCGATAAACCTGCCACCATGAATCAGTTTTGATTCTAAATGCTTTTATTTTGGTCCTTTTAGTAATTATGTCGGGCAGACTCCATAGATTCCAGAATCAATTCCTGTCTGCAGCCTGTCTATTGGTAATATTGTTGAAAGCACACATTCACCACATCGAACGAATAGCCTGAATATGATCCATCACCAATCAGGCGCAGAATCTTCAAATCAAAAGGTAAATAAACTGCACCATAGCATGCGATGTACAGTGTCAACACAGAAATGTACTGATCAACATGGAAATGAAAGTAAGCCAGGTCAGAAGAATATTGGAACATAATACAGTTGAGCATAATATAGAATAAAAACAGCTAGAAAACTTAAGCATCAGTGGAGAAAGAAAACCAGTTAATGTTTCAAGTCATATGCAACTTATTCAGAACTAAATGAAAGTAGAAATGTGATGGGTTTTATGCCATTGAAAGGGGGAGGGACAAAAAAGGAAGTGGTGGGATACTGAAAGAGGGCAGGAGAAATTAAACGACAAAGAAATTACAGAACACCCTGTGCCACAGAATGGCTGGGAGACTTAATGGAGTTTGAGCCTGGAGAAGGTTAAATTTAACTTAGAAGGAATGAGGAGGGGTTTCACAAGAGATGGTGTCCGTTTGTACCTCATTTAAGAAGTTAGCCTCAGTCAGCAGCTAAAAAGGGGGTAATTAGTTAGTTGATAAATTGTTTTTGGGTTGAGGGAGGGATTGTTAAATGTTAGTTAAATGTGTGTAATGTCAATTATGTAAAACATTTTGAAAAAAACGAATAAAATACATGGAGCACCCTTCCTGAGCAAGACCTGCCAGGCCGACATCCTCGGAATCAAGGAATGGAAAACACGGGAAGTCACTGAAAAGTTCTTTGGGACTGCGGTGATGGGGATGTGCTCGGCGGATGCTCTCCTCCTGGAAACCTGAAATTAGGCACTTTTAGTCAAAAAATAGACAGCTAAACCCCAGGGGAAACCACCCACCTTCCTCCAGCACCACCACAACGAGCGACGCATGTCTGGCAACAAACCTGAGGAGCCGAAAAGACGGCAGAATCAGTAAAAGTCTGGCAAGGAAGATTCAGGTAATGGTGAACATGCGGGGCGATGAGTATCCGAACACAACAGAACAGGATGGGCCGCCAGGACATATGCCGGACTATCCCCCGATAATGAATTGAGAGACCTCCGAACACAGGAGCTCGAAGTCGTCAAAGACACCATCAAGCTTGAAATGATGACGAAGGTAAAAATGGGGTAGTAGAGACATTGGTCCCGCGCTGGAAAAGACAGAGAGGCGTCTGGAGGCGCAGGAGGCAACGATCAGCGAGTTGGAGATGGTCATGACAAGCTAGAACGACCGGATCGCCTCGTTGGAGACAGAGATGGCAAGGTTGGTGGCAACACAAAGGACGCTATAGGGTAAGTTCTAAAACCTCTGCATTGTGATCCTGCAGGAGGGTACCGAGGGCAAGAGCCCTCTGGAGTACATGGCACAGATGTTGGGCAAATCTCTTGGAGGGAAAAGCTTCCCCAAGCCCCAGAGCTGGACAGAGCCCAAGGCCAGGGAGCAGCTGTGGGCCATCATTGCGAAACTGCACCGGTACCAAACCCGGGAAAAGATCCTGAACTGGAAAAGGCACACACAGTCCTACAAAAATGGGAGGAATACTTGATCCATGTGTACCAGGTCATTGGGGCACGGATTGGGAAGGCAGAGACACCAGCAATGAAACTAGTCCCATCGATCAGTGCCATTTGCGCGGGACTGATCTGCCTCGTCTTCGATCTGACGATGAATCTCAGAAAGGAGGGAGTGAGAGCAGTAGAACGCAGAAAGGGTTGAGGAGGGGGAAAGGGGGTGGACAAGAGAAACACAATGGTATTTTTTTTTTTTTTTTCTAATAGAACAGTACAGCACAGAACAGGCCCTTCGGCCCTCGATGTTGTGCCGAGCAATGATCACCCTACTTAAACCCACGTAACCCGTATACCCGTAACCCAACAATCCCCCCATTAACCTTACACTACGGGCAATTTAGCATGGCCAATCCACCTAACCCGCACATCTTTGGACTGTGGGAGGAAACCGGAGCACCCGGAGGAAACCTACGCACACACGGGGAGGACGTGCAGACTCCACACAGACAGTGACCCAGCCGGGAATCGAACCTGGGACCCTGGAGCTGTGAAGCATTGATGCTAACCACCATGCTACCGTGAGGCCCCCTGAAGTGGAGAATGTGGGCATCGATCCCACTACCTCTCACATGCTAAGCAAGCGCTCTACCATTTGAGCTAATTCCCCCAACCTGCATGGGGAAGGTATAGATCGATTCTGGTGGGGGCCATCACACTAGTGGTTGAGCTAGCACTGGGAAGGACGAGCAAGGGGAGGGCCACAGCACAACTCCCAAAGGGAAGTGTGTGCCTGGCAGCTTGGGGGGGTGCAGGCAAGACTGAGCTGGGTGGGGCAGACTTAACAATGGTGTGCTACTGGACGAGGGCGAGGGGCATGGCCACACTATTCAATAAGGGGGCAGCATTTACAGCGACGAGGACGGTTAAGGACCAAAGGAGATGGTACTGCATGGTTAGCAGTGTCCTGGTCGGGGCACCAGTGGTCCTTGTAAATGTATACGCTCCCAACTGGGACGACACGGAATTCACAAAGAAAACCGTGGCAGAAACCCCAGACATAGACACACAGTGACTCATCATGGGGGCGATGGGGGAGAAAACAGACAGATCAAACCCCAAGTCGGGAAAAAAAATCAAACATGGTAAAGGAATTGAATGTTTTCATGGAACAGGTGGGGGCAGTGAACCTATGGAGGTTCACACACCCAGGGAAGAAGGAGTTCATTTCTTCTCCAGGTACACAGGGTATATACTTCCATGGTTAGTAGGAGCGGAGTACTACACAAACGTAATCTCAGAACACACTCCATACTACATGGATATGAGGCTGAAGACGGACCAGGCACAAAGCCCCCCATGTTGGCTGGACACGGCGCACCTGGCCGATAAGGCATTATGTGAACAGATATCACAGGCCATAGACGAGTATGTTCCCAACAACCAAAATGGAGAGGTCCCACCCTCCACTTTCGGGGAGGCACTGAAGGTGGTGATAAGGGGAAATTATTGCATACAAGGCACACAGAGATGGGAAGGAGGGCGGCCAGGCAGCAGCCAGTCGACTCCAAACTGGAGGTGGATTGGCGGTACTCCAACGCCCCAACCATGGAACTACTGGTGGAGAGAAAAAAGCTACAGATGGACTTTGACCTGCCTCCATTGGGAAAGCAGTGAAAGCAGTGAACCAGCTCCACCAGACACGAGGGTCCTTATACGAATATGGTGACAAAGTCAGCCGGCTTCTGACTCACAAGTTGAGAAATCAGGCAGCCACAAAAGAAATAGCCCAAGTTAGGGACAACTGTGGCAGGCTAGTCACCACCCCAGAAAGGGTCAACAAAGCCTTCGCAAACTTCTACCGGGGGCTGTACACCTCCAAGCCCCCCTCCCGAGGGGGACAAAGCAGTTCCTCAACGGACTGAAAATGCAAGTCATGAAGGGTGTCATGTCAGAGTACCTTTAAGAAATGTACCTTTAAGAAATGGGTGTCGGTGGAGCTGGGCTGTCTGTCAGCTTTTTACTTTTATTTTAGGCTGTTTGCTGCAGGGTGTGTTTTAGTTTTGTTTCCAGTGTTGGAGCTGAAGCCAGACAGAGCAGGTGTACTGTTGATCTCTATGCCATGAAAAGACTATCTCTTGATCATTTGGTGAATTCAGAATTATAAATGTTCTCAGTAGTGAATGTAAACTTAATGTGCTTCTGGTAAAAGATGATTCTTTTGTTTTCTGGATATTATTTGGGAAGTTATTAAGCATTACTTAGTGTTGTATTCTTTGGGGGTTGTATTTGAATTAATGGTTGCTAAGATGTTCACTGTATGTTTTAAAAAGGATAACTTGAGTTCATAGAATAAACATTGTTTTGTTTTAAAAAATACTTTTCCATTTCTGCAGTACCACACCTGAAAAGTGGGCCGTGTGCTCCCCATACCACAATCTATTAAAAGTTGTGGGTCAGGTGAACTCCATGATACACTTTGGGGTTCTCTAAACCCTGGCCTATAACAAGGGAAATAAAAGACGGGCCTGGAAGCACCATTAGAGCTAAAAGAAGTCATGGAGAATATCAACTCCGTGCGGGTGGGTAAGGCTTCAGAACCAGATGGATTCCCAGCTGGTCCTGATTCCTAGACGTCTATAAAACATTTGCACCAGCACTGTCCCCGCACCTGTGGGAGATGTTCGCAGACATTTTATTGAGGTATTTTTGGTTTTATAACAACAAAATAAACAATGTGCATAAATTTATAAATATAGTGCAAAAGCCGTCTTCCTGCCTTACATATCCCACCTTTATTCACCCCCTACTCTAAACTAAGCTAACCCCCCACTCCTCCCCCCCACCCCCACCCCCCCCCCCCCCCCCCCCCCCCCCCCCACTTCTGCTGACGATTAATTTTCCGCAAAGAAGTCGACGCATGGTTGCCACCCTCAGGCGAACCCTAACATTGACCCCCTCAAGACGAACTTGATTTTCTCCAGACAGAGAAGGCTAGCCATGTCAGGTAGCCAGGTCTCTGACTTTGGGGGCTTTGAGTCCCTCCAAGCTAATGATATCCATCTCCGGGCTACCAGGGAAGCTAAGGCCAGGACATCTGCCTTTTTCTCCTCCTGGATTCCCGGATCTTCCGACACCCTGAAAATCGCCACCTCTGGACTCGGTGCACCCTTGTTTCCAACACCGTGGCCATGACATCTGCAAACCCCTGCCAGAATCCCCTGAGCTATGGACATGACAAGAACATGTGGACATGATTCGCTGGCCCACCCGCACACCTTGCACACCTATCTTCTACACCAAAGAATCTGCTCATCTGGGCCACTGTCATGCGAGCCCGGTGAACAACCTTAAACTGCATGAGGCTGAGCCTGGCACATGTTGTGAACGTGTCTACTCTCTTCAACACGTCCGCCCAGAGACCATCCTCTACCTTTTCGCCCAAATCCTCTTCCCACTTGCGCTTGAGCTCATCCGTCTGTGTCCCCTCTGACCCCATGAGTTCCTTGCAGATGTCGGAGATCCTCCCTTCTCCCACCCACACTCTGGAAACTACCCTGTCCTGTATCCCCCTAGGTGGTAGGAGTGGGAAGGTTGAAACCTGCCTACGTAGGAAGCCCCGCACCTAAATTTGTTTCCCCTCGCCAATCCAAATTTTTCCTCCAACTCCCTCAGGCTAGGAAAGCTTCCCTCTATAAATATATCCCCCATCCTCTCAGTCCCTGCCCTCTGCCATCTCCGAAATCCCCCATCCATCCTTCCTGGGGCAAACCGGTGATTATTACAGATTAGAGACCAGACCGATGCTCCCTCCGCTCCCACATGTCTCCTCCATTGCCCCCAGACTCTCAGGGCTGCCAGCATCACAGGGCTGGTGGAGTACCGTGCCAGCGGGAACGGCAGAGGCGCTGTTATCAACACCCCCAAGCTGGTGCCCTTGCATGAAGCTGCCTCCATACGCTCCCATGCAGACACTCCACCCACCACCCACTTCCTGATCATGGCTATATTCGCCACCCAACAGTAATTACTGAAGTTTGGCAGTGCCAGCCCACCCTCTTGCAGATTTGCTATTAAGTGGCACCCTGCCACAAACACTGGTGCAAGCCTCATTATCACTGATACCCAAAAAGGACAAAGACCCGACTGAGTGCGGGTCCTTTAGGCGCAAAGATCCTGGCAAAGGCCCTGGCGAGGTGGTTGGGGAACTGGGTACCGGAGGTAGTTGCAAAGGACCAGATGGGCTTTGACAAGGGCAGGCAGCTCACATCGAACATCAGAAACCCGCTGAATGTGATAATGACCTCATCTGCAGAGTGAACACCAGATGTGATCATCTCCCTGGACGCAGAAAAGGCCTTCAACAGAGTCAAACAGAAGTACCTCGTAGAGGTACTGGAACAGTTTGGGTTCGGACACGATTAATCTCCTGGGTGAAACTACTGTGCAGTGTTTGCATGGTAAGCGTACAGACAAACACCACCAGCTTGAAATACCTCTGGCTGCACAGGGGGCACGAGGCAGGAATGCCCACGTTCCCCACTGCTGTTTGCTCTGGCAATGGAGCCACTGGCAATTGCCCCCAGAATGACGAAGGGGTGGAGAGGTATCCAAAAGGGGGATAAAGAGCTTAGAGTTTCACTCAACATGTATGACCTGCTTCTCTACATCTCGAATCCCTGGATCAGCATGGAAGGGATAATGAAACTCCTAATGGAGACCGGAGCCTTCTCAAGTTACAAGCTTAACCTGAGCAAGAGCGAGATCTTCCCCTGTGAACCCACAGGGGGGAGGGGTAGAGCTGGGGGGGGACTGTCATTCAAGCAAGCCCAGACCAAATTCTTCTACCTGGGGATCCAAATAGGTCACGACTGGACACGGATTCACAAATGGAACCTGATGAGTCTGGTGGAGGAAGCCAAAAGGGACATACAGAGGTGGGGCCCACTCCCAGTCTCCCCAGGGAGAATACAGATGATCAAAATGAATCGACTGCCCAGGTTCCTCTTCCTGTTTAGATTCCTTCCAACCTACATCCCCAAGGCCTTTCTCAACACAGTGGACAAACTAATCATGGCCTTTGTGTATTAGAAGTGTTTCCTTTTATTGATAAGCAATGTTTAACTGGTAATTGTACACTATTTTCTGTGATGTTAGGGTAGTTTAATACTACATTAATACAGATCGCTTTAATATATCATATCCCTATTTGAGAGTGGAATCACTCTTGGAGCAAAGTATCCTTTCATCACAGTATTAAAAGGTATTGGGGTTTCTGTCCGGTATGCTAGCAAATTTGGGGTTTGGTCCAGAATCATATAGTTGCAATTAAATCCTTTAATAAAAATATATTTTGATGGAGGCGGAAGACAATGAATGACCGAGGAGGAACTGAAGCAACTTCAGCGCCACTGGAAAAGGCATTTGGTTCTAAATTGATATTTTAGATCGATTACTTGTAATCAGAAACGCGATGCAATTAATTACAATCAAACTAGGAAATACAGATCAATTAAAGAAATTAAACAAAGCATGCATGTGACCAAAAGATGGCAGATGAGATTTAATGCAGACTAGTGTAAAGTAACGTACGTGGAAACATACTGCCAGCCGAAAGGAAAACTACCAACTGTTAACCAACAGCTTCAAAAGAGCTCATAGATGAAAAACAGTTCTAAATGTGGACTTGTGTCGCCTGAAGGTAAAAAGTTAAACAATCTACTTTGGAATGCAAGCTGGTTATAACCTACACTCCAGATGTAAAGGTAAAGTCACCATAGTGTCCCAGCTGACCAGACTGCTTTTTTGTTTGAGGGGGAGAGCTGACTGGTGGTGATTTAACCTGAGGATCACCACACCTCAGGCGAGGGGCAAGGTTGAGAAGTTGGGGGTCCCTTCATGAATACCCTCAGCCGGTATGCGAATTGAACCAGTGGTGCTAGCTTCGCATTGTATCACAAACAGGCCATCCAGCCAACTGAGCTCAAATATACCCATCTATAACGTCATGCACAAAATCCAGAGTTAGCAACAGTGATCATTTAGAACTTACATGGGCCTGCAGTGCGAGGGTTAACAGCACAAAGTTAATCTTCTCCGGGGATATTTTAATTTTGAGCTGCAAAAACGGCTTGGTGATGATTAAGGCTCTTGAGGCTAATTAGGTAAATGTCACATGAGTCCAGCAGTAGTCAAAGGATGGAGGATGCATTTTGCAAGTCATTGGTTTATATAATTAACAGTTCTTCGAAGCTAGATCATTTTTATTGACTGGAGGCCATTGTGGGTCCAATATTTAAAAAGGAAAGAATTCAGACCTTGCAGCAGTGCTGGCTAGTTGATTTAGCATCAGTTCTAGAGAAGCTGCATGGGGGCATCATTAGTGTGTGATGTATAATTACCAGCAAAAATAACACGCCATCTCACTAACCTCCCTAAGATCTTCGATGGTCTGAGGTTAGTTGATACTGTTTAACCCTTATTCCAAAAAAGCCTTCAATAGAGTGCGGGGCAGAGCCTACTTGGTAAGGTTTGATTGGAATTTATGGCGACTATTGAAATTCTTTAATTCTTTAAGTCAGTTATAATCATCAATGGGATGGTGTAGGGTGAAGTCACGAATGAAGTCGTACAGGGATCTGTGCTGTAGCCATTGCTCTTCACCATTTTCAGATGCCATTGGGATGAAGATATCAAATGGAAATATCCACCAGCGTACTGATAAATATAAAAATCTGAAGGTGTTAGAAATATGAATCAAATAAAAAGGGAATATAGTTAAGGTTTTAAAATTAAGAAAGGCAGAGTCTGCCTGACTAAAAAAGCTTATTAAAACTAAACAAGGATGGAGAAGCAAAAGCATTAAACGTCAGCCTCTGTCTCCAACCCGCACCCCTCCCCATTTACATCATATGAAAGGTGTTGAATGTTGTAGGTTCAAGACCCACTCCCGAGATCCGAGTCTATAATTCAAGCTAACACTTCAGTGTGGTACTGAGGAAGTGCCACACACTTATTGTAAGCTGCCCTTGGGGTTGTTAAATCCAGATGCCCTATCTGCTCTCAGGCAGCCATTGAATAATCCCCTAATGTTATTCAAAACAGAGCAGTGCTGTTCTCCCTGAACAATGCCAGCAGCGCGGGTTCAGTTCCCGTACCAGTCTCCCCGAACAGGCGCCTGAATGTGCCGACTACGTGCTTTTCACAGTAACTGCACTGAAGCCTACTTGTGACAATAAGCTATTATTATTATTATTATAGGTCAACAACGTTTAAAAAAACGTCGGATTATCTGACTTATTATTTAATTGTTGTTTGTGGGAGCGTGCTGCAGAGACAGGTTGTGTTGTTTCCTACATTGCGATAACGCCAACACAAAGTGCTTGATCGTGAAGCACTTTGGAATGTCCTGAATAAAGTCAGGCGTTGATAAATGCAATTCCTTTCTTATACAAAGCATTAAGGAAGTAGAAAGAGGTAGTTGGAAAGATAGTGGATGCATTGCATGGTCATATTTCAAAATTATATAGATTCTGGAACATGTGCCTGTGGATTCAAAGGTAGCAAATGTATTTAAAGAGGGAGGGAGAGAGCAAATGGATAACTACAGACCTAACCGCCTGACCTCAGTGGTAGGGAAAATACTGGAATCAATTCTAAAGGATGTGGTAACTGGTTACTTGGAAAATAATGGTGAGATTGGGCAGAGTCAACGTGAATTTATGACATCATGCTGGAAAAACCTGCTAAAACATCTTTTTGAGGATGTTACAAGCAGAATAGATATGGGAGAACCAGTAGGTGAGGTGTATTTGGATTTTCTGAAGGCTTTAGATCAGGTCCCACACAAGAGGTTAGGAAACAAAGTTAGAGGACATGGGAGTGGGGCTAATATGCTGGCATGGATTGAGAAGAGAAATGAGAGCATGGATAAACGGATCATTCTCAGGTTGGCAGGCTGTGACTAGTGGAATGTCACAAAGATCAGTGCTTAGGCTCAGCTACTTATGAGGAATTGAACAAACAAATGTGATATAAAATAGGATTATTAGTTAGAATAATGTAGATGTGAGCCAGTCTGATAGTAGTGAGTTCACAAACAAAGGACAAAGGGATTCAGAAAGCATGGCCAGGAAGGAGGGAGGGAGCCTCGTGCAGGGTGGGGAAAAGGATGCTGGGTAACAAGAGGCCCAGGGTTGAGGAATGTGAAGTGAGCCAATCAGGATATATGGCCAGGTCAGGAGGTGTATAGGAGACCTATGGGAATCTTGTATGTGAAACTTGATGCCATTTGAATTATATTTGCAGAGATTTCTTTGTCTCCGATTTCACTCGGTTCTGGGCTTCAGAAGACCGCCTGTGTGTTCTGAATCTCTGTGGAGCGAGTCAGCCTTGCAAGTTGGTTAAAAATAATACTATACCTACATACTATACTCCATCTCGAGTTTTATTGAGGCCAGACTGACGGGTAAAGAACTCAGTATTGTCACTTACAAGCTCAATCAATGATTTTGATGTAGAGACCAAATGGAATATTTCCAAGTTTGCTGATGACACAAAACATGGTGGAAATGGGAGCTGAGGACAGTGCAAAGCAGTTCAAGTGGATTTAGGCAGGTTAAGTGAATGGACAAGAACATGGCAGATGGAATATAATGCAAAAAAATGTGAAGTTATTCACTTTGAATTTCTCTTTTCCTACCAGAGTATTTCTTGTGTTTGATGTCTAAAGGGTCCTACCTGGGAGTTCCTGTTCATAAGTCACTGAAAGTTAACATGCCGATGCAACAAACAAGTACTGAGGCAAATGGTATGTTCACTGCAAGGGAATTTGAGTACAGAAGGAAGTCTTGCTGCAGTTTTATAGAGCCAAATCTGGAGTACTGTGTACAGTTTTGGTCTCCTCACCCAAGGAAGGATATACTGGCCATAGGGGGAAGTGTAATGAAGGTTCACCAGACTAATCCCTGGGATGGTGGGACTGTCCTATGAGGAGAGATTGAGGAAACTGGGCCTATCTTCTCAAGAGATTAGAAGAATGAAAAGTGATCTCATTGAAGTGTACAACATTTTTACAGAGCTCAACACGGGACATCACAGTAGCACACTGGATAGCATTGTAGCTTCACAGCGCCACAGTCCCAGGTTCGATTTCCCGCTGGGTCACTGTGCAGAGTCTGCAAGTTCTCCCCGTGTCTGCGTGGGTTTCCTCCGGGTGCTCCGGTTTCCTCCCACAGTCCAAAGATGTGTAGGTTAGGTGAATTGGCCATGCTAAACTGTCCTTAGTATCCAAAAAGGTTATGATGGATTATTGGGTTATGGGGATAGGGCGTGAGGGCTTAAGTGGGTCGGTGCAGACTCGATGGGCCAAATGGCCTCCTTCTGCACTGTATGTTCTATGTTCAACAGGGTAGATGCAGGACAGATGTTTCCCTGGCTGGGAGGATGGGTCTTGAATTAGCGGACACAGGCTCAGGATAAGGAGTCAGCCACTTACTACCGAGATGAGGAAGAATTTCTTCAGTCAGAGGATGATGAAACTTTGGAGGCGTACAAAGGCTCAGTTATTGAATATGTTCAAAGTAGAGGTAGATAAAATTTCTAGTTACCGAAAAGGATACGGGGATTGTGCGGGAAGATGGCGTTGAGGTAGAATCATAGAATTCCTACAGCGCAGGAGGATATTTGGCTCATTGAATCTGCACCAACCGTCCGAAAGAGCACCCCATCTAGCCCCAATCCCCGCCCTAGCCCTATTCCCCGCCCTAGCCCCGTTACCCCACCTAGAATACTTGGTGTGGCCAATCCACCTAACATCTACATCTTTGGACTGTGAGAGGTAACTGGAGCCCCCGGACGAAGCCCCCGCAGACACGAGAAGAAAGTGCAAACTCTATGCAGTCTTCCAAGGCCGGAATTGAACCTGGCTCCCTGGCACTGTGAGGCAACAGTGCTAACCGCTGTGCCACTTTGAAATTCTGCCAAGATCTAGTTAAATGGCGAACAGGTTCGAGGGGCCAAATGGTTACCCCTTTTCCTCTGTTCCTAAGTATTTCCTTTCACAAAGATCGTCAATGCATGAAGTATAGGTTACTGCAGTTTTCCAGAAAGGAACACTCCAAGGAGAGGAAGCAATTTCATTATGAATATGAAAAATAGGTTAGAGAATGACTGGAATTATAGATAAGGCATGAACTACTCTGATCTACTGAAGCTTGCGCGAGGGTCTTCTGTTCTTTGACATTTTCACGAATGCTTTAATGATGATAATTATTTGGTGATGATAATTAAAGTGACTATTGGTTAGGCCACTGAGAAAGACCTCTTCCTTAATGAATAGTGCCACGGGATCTTTAAGTCCCACCCGAAACACTAGAACAGGAAGATGAAACCTCACCCAAAAAAATGAAGTGTCTACGGTTTCAATTTGTACTGACTGCATTAATCTGGTCACTGAAAATTTTTCTTTATGATTGTTCCCTCTGGAATGCGTGTAGGAATGATTATGTTGCTGTCACTTGGTCTTGGGTGGTGCTGAAGTGAAAATAACATTTATTGAGCCTCATAAGTGTATGGCTTAGGCATCATACCTGTTAAAGCAACGGAATGTAGAAAAGAATTCCAGTCACCATATTCCACTCAACTCCTCCGCAGTGGGTTATTTATTCATTATTCTTTTTTGGTGGTGTCAGATGAATGTCTGCTGGAGTAGGTGGCATGGCAACACAGTGGTTAACACTATTGCTTCACAGCTTCAGGGACCCGGGTTCTATTCCCGCTTGGGTCACTGACTGTGCGGAGTTTGCACATTCTCCCTCTGTCTGCGTGGGTTTCCTCCAGGTGCTCCGGTTTCCTCCCACAGGAACCGAAAGGCGTACTTGTTAGGTGAATTGGACATTCTGAATTCTCCCTCAGTACCCGAACAGGCGTCGTAACTTCATTGCCTTGTTAATTCAAGCCTACTTGGGACACTAATAAAGATTATTATTATTATTAGAAAGCAGTTTGTGCCTCTTATTACAGACAATGGGGTAATGGGAGAGGGTGGGGTTAGTGTACGGTGTAAAAGGAGAGTGAACTAAACGGACAGATCAACAACACTCAGGCACCAGCAGCGAGTCTGGAACATACAAGATCCTGCCTTGGAGCGCCACATGTACCTTTTCCAAAAATGAAAAGATCCTAATGTCAAATGTCAAGTAGGACGCCAATACACCTCAACAGTTTTTGATACATTCAAAGGAGCAACAGGCTTTCTGGCCTGTTCCAAGACACTAGCATCACTGCTTTACCAAAAACAAGACTCATGAAAACACTTCGCTGTTCACATTTTTCACACCACTAGCTAACCCTTCCATCACTCCGACCCCCATTCCAGAAAATGGTAGGTACTATTTGAAAAGATGAACAGAGACATCTTGTTTGCTTTCACTGCCTTCATTACAATTTGATTGTTAACTTTCTACCCAGACACGAAAAGCCAGGCTCTTGTGGACGGGATTGGCTGACCACTTGCTGCTCACACTTAGATCCCCCTTGATTGTGCAGTCACCAAGTCATAGAGTTAGAGCTTTTACAGCACAGAAGAGGCCCTTCGGTCCATCGTGTCTGTGTCGGCCATCAACCATCCATCTATTCTAATCCCGTTTTCCAGCACTTGGTCCGTAGCTTTGTGTGCTAGGGCATTTCAAGTGCTCATCTAAATACTTCTTAAAAGGTGTGAGGGTTCCCACGTCTACCACACTTGCAGGAAGTGAGTTCCAGCTTCCCACCACCCTCTGGGTGAAAAGGTTTTTCGTCACATCCCCTCTAAACCTCCTGCCCATTAGCTTAAATCTATACCCCCTGGTTATTGACTCCCCCACCCCAGCTAAGGGGAAAAGTTCCTTCCTATCCACCATATGTCCCTCATAATTTTATACACCTCAATCAGGTCCCCCCCTGAGCCGTCTCTGCTCCAAGGAAAACAACCCCAGTCTATCTAGTCTCTCTTAATAAATGAAATGCTCCAGCCCAGGCAATATCCTGCGGAATCTCCTCTGCACCCTCTCCAGTGCACCCACTTTCTTCCTATGGTGTGGTGACTGGAGCTATACACAGTACTCCAACTGGGGTCTAACCAGTGTTTTATACAGGTCAAATCTAACCTCTCTGCTCTTTATGCCTCGGTTAATAAACAAAAGTATCTCAGAGGCCTACGTAAGCACCTGCCCTGCTGTCTTCAGAGATCTATGGGCATGCACACCAAGGTCCCTCTGACCCTCTGAACTTCCTCTGCTCCTACCATTCATTGTATATTCACTTGGCTTGTTAGTCCTCCCAAAATACAGTTTTCATGGTTAAATTGCATTTGCCACTCTTCTGCCCATCTAACCAGCCCGTTTATATCATTCTGTAATCGAAGGCCGTGCTCCTCACTATTTACCACACCACCAATTTTTGTATCATCTGCAAACGTACTGATCAGACCTCCGACATTCACATCCCGGTCATTAATGTATACAACAAACAGCAATTTCCTCCCCCAATTCGAACAATATGCCCCACAGCTTCTTACATATACTTCTTTCAATTTATTACACTATATTTGCAGCTCACAATACAGCCTGTCCTAAACTGGGATGGCCAAGTGGAGAGTGGGTGAGCACTTTTCCCGTACCAGCCTCCCCGAACAGGCGGCGGAATGTGGCGACTAGGGGCTTTTCACAGTAACTTCATTGAAGCCTACTCGTGACAATAAGCGATTTTCATTTCATTTTCATAAGTCCGCAAGTATGACTCCTCCCCCCCCCCCACAAGCATCCGGTGGATTGCCATTTTAATTCTCTACTTTGAACTGACCTTTGTGACCGGAGTTGCTGAAGTTTTCCAATGAAGCTCAAAGTAAACACAAGGGGCGGGAGACCAAAGAAAATGTTGGGGCTTGGTCCGGGAACATAATAGTTGCAATTAAATCCAATAATAAAAATGGGATATATTTTGATGGAGGCAGAAGATAATGAATGACTGAGGAGGAACTGAACCAACTTCATTGCCACTGGAATAGGCATTTGGTTCCAAATTGATATTTTTAGATTGTCACCGAGAATAGATTTTTAATTCAAGATAAATTCACTGAATTTAAATTCCACCAGTTGGCATGGTAGGATTCAAACCCATGTACCAGAGCAGTCGCCTTGGCCTTTAGATTACGAGTCTAGTAAAATAACCATTATATCACCATCTCCACATGTTAAAGAGGAAGAGAAAGAGGACAGGAAAGGGGAAAAAAAAGAAAATCTATTTCTATCATAGCCAGCAACTTTGCAAAGTATAGCAGGCTTAAGATTTTTTATTGATTCTTTTAATATAACAAAATAGCAATGCTTCCAAAAGATTACCCATTTAAACCCCGATTTTGTACAATAGTGTTCATTTCTTAGAAAATACTAAACCAGCCCGCTGACTGACAGAAACATTGCTTTGTGGTGGACTGGAACATAATCGCCAGTCTATTATCCCACCAGTTGAGAGTACAAAAGATCTCAGAGATGCAATCTTCCCTTACAGAGCCACCGACTGGCTTGACAGTCATTATTCAACAAGATATTGTCAGCAATCGTCTTTAAACATTTTATTACTGATTGACTTTCCTCCTCAAGAATCACAATTAGCTTCAATTTCTATGGAGCTCCCGGTATGAATATCTTGTTTACATCACACATTTTAAAGCACATCCATTTTCCATTATGTTAATTCACGATACAGAATTTATAGGTCAACTCTGGTGAAATCACATCTGCTAAAGGAATTAAAGATGCTGCAAGCTACAAATCTAATCCATTTCACCCCTGTGGAGACAGAATATTAAATACAGTTCAGGATCAAGGTTCCCTGGTAACCTGAACAGTATTTAAAGAAATAAAAACAAAAGTGCTGGAAAAGCTCAGCATGTCTGGCAGCATCTGTGGGGAGAGGAATAGCTTGAACGTTTCAAGTCCGTGGGGCTCATCTTCAGTGTTAAAGAGAAGGAGGAATGTGATGGATTATACAATGTATAAGCGGGGGTGGAGCAGAGTTGTAGGTCAATGATAGGCAGGAGCCAGGAGAGATTACAAGAAATATGTATAGGGCACAAGACAAGGATGTGTGAAGGTATATGGAAGGTGCTGATAGTGACATTAACCATAGAATCACTACAGTGCAGAAGGAGGCCATACGGCCCATCGAGTCTACGCCAACCCTCTGAAATGCACCCTACCTAGACCCACCGTACCGCAGTCCCATCTAACCTGCACATCCCCAGATATTAAGGGAAAATTTCTACCATGGCCAATCCACCTAACCTGCCCATCTTTGGACTATGGGAGGAAACCGGAGCACCCGGAGGAAACCCACACAGTCTCGGGGACAATGTGCAAACTCCGCACAGTCACCCAAGGCTGAAACTGAACCCAGGTCCCTGGCGCTGTGAGGCAGCAGTGCTAACCACTATGCCACCCCAACGTCAGAGAGCTGAATAGATTAGTATTTAATGAAGACTATTTTCTGCATAGGAACAGATTTCAGCTCATTCCTTGGTCCAGACTTGCTTAATAAGCGAGTGAGGGAGAATGGGAGAACATGCAGTCCTGCAGACTGTGCATTTCATTGAGCCTCCGAGTCATACACCACACCTGACTCCACTGCTCCTCAGTGTCACTCAAACACTTTTGCAAACTAAACCGAACAGACAGCTCTCCCTCCAACTTTACCTCACATCCCAGTGGGAAGAGCTTAGCACTTCCTCTTCAAGGGCTGAGTGTAGGATAGCATGCTGCCACTACATTTATATCAACAGCTTGAGGGAACATTATTCCCAGTCTGCTACTATTATTTGTTAAACATTTCATTCCATTAACTGACAGCTTCTCCAGCGCAATAACTGAAAAGACTCGATGGAACGGGGACGATAAAGCATATTTTCACACAGTCTTGGGGTTTCCCTTATTGATCAAATTATAGACAGGAATTGACTGCAGCACAAGTCTCTGATAATGCATCCCCGGCAAACACCTTGTCTAAACAATATTATATCGATAAGAGTGCTTTCACGGAATTAAACTTAGGTGCAGGTGTCGGCCATTCGGCCCTTAAAGCTTACTCCATCATTCAATAAGAAAACTAAGGCACTTCACTTGAGCATTATAAAACAGAATGTGACACTGAGTCACATCAGAGATATCAGGCCAGTTATTCTTTAATGGGATGCGGGCATCTCTGGTTAGGCCATCATTTTTATTGCCCATCACTAATTGCCCTCGAGAAGGTAACGGTGATCTGCATCTTGAGCCGCTCTCGGTGAGTGTACCTGTGGTGCAGGTACACCCACACCTGGTCAAAGGAAGTAGGTTTTTAGAAGATTCAAAAAAGAGAGACAGTGAGGGGGGTAGAGAGCACAGTAAAAGTACAGTTAACACCAGAAATTAGGGTCAAGGCAGCTGAATCATGGCCACCACTGGTGGAACAATGGAAATGAAGAATTAGGGAATTGCAGATGCCTTGGAGGGTTAAGGGGCTAAAGGAGATTTCACAGATAGGGAGGGGCAAGCCTATGAGGGATTTGAAAATAAGGATGAGAATTAAAAAATCAGGGCATTGCTCACCCGGAAGCCAATGTAGATCAGCGCATACAATGTGTGAATAAGGTTTGGTGAGAGTTAAGAAATTGGAAGCAGAAGTTTACAGAGGATAGAACGCGGGCTACTGGCCAGGAGTGAGTTGGAATAAGGTAACAAAGGGAAGAACGAGACTTTCAGCAGCAGATGGACTGAGGCAGAAACAGATAATGCTACAGAGAGAGAAACAGACAACCTTAATAACCGTGTCGCTATGTGGTCCAAATCTCATATTAGGGTCAACTCGGACACCAGGTTTGGGAAAAGTCTGGTTCAGCCCGAGACAGTTAAGAAGGAAAGAGATGGAGTTGGTGAGCGGCGATCAGTGCAGTCCAACAACACTCAAGAAGCTCGACACCATCCAGGACAAAACAACCCACTTGATGGGAACCCCTTCCACAAACATTCACTCGATGCACCAGCAACGCACACTGGCAGCCGTGTGTACCATCTACAAGATGCACCTTCCAACCACACAACTACTCCCATCTAGAAGGACAAGGGCAGCAGAAATAGGGGAACACCACCACCTGGAGGTTCTCCATACCACCTCAACTTGGAAATATATCACCGTTCCTTCACTATCAAAATCCTGGAGCTTCCTCCCTAACAGCACTGTGGGTATTTAGAGAGACAAAAGGGGTCAGGAGAGGGGACGGTGAGATAGAACTAGGTGCCATCAGCATACATCAGCGTTTAGAATGCACGGATAGATCCTTAAGCTATACCATGGGCAACAGTGCGGGAGCAGGAAGAAAACTAACACAGTAAACTGCACTAATAATAGAAAATGGCCAAAATACTCAACAGGTCTGGCAGCAGCCACAGGGAGAAAAACAGAATTAACTTTTCAGGTCCAAAACTTTTCATGAATAAAATAGGGCATAGTCAATAAACCTTATCCCTACAAATTGCTATTTCTGTAACTAACTAGAACTGGAGGTTACACAAGATGAGGAGCTGAAGATGTCCCTGGCTGCCCTGCAGCTTTGCTTCCCTATTCATTAGAATAAGGATGGCAGGGTTAGACACATCTCCCACATTTACAATCCTGCTGAAATAGTTGCCTCGCAATGAGGTTGGCAAACTTAAAAAAAAACAGAATGAAGGAAAAGGCTACTAATAAAATGACAAAAACACACTTAAATTAGGAGATGAAAGACACGGAAAACAAAAAGAATTTTTCCACAAGAATGTCTCAATCTCTGGACATACGCAAAGGCAGGACAGACTGCTTAAAGTCTCTTTAGTATCTTGAAATCTTTGATTAAATCACCTCCAGTTTGTGTAATCTCTCCTCGCAAATGTAACCCTTGTGGAGTCACAGTATCATTGACAAATCCATGCTCCACTCCCTCAATCTAGAAGGAGTGGTACCCAGAGATACTCACAGTGCTCCGGTAATGTGTATCGTTATGGAATAGCTCTTACCCCTTGTACTCTATTCCTTTAGCTATAATGGGAATGAACAGATAATGGGAAGAACTTGCTGGTTCTAGAATTCTGTAAATGCAGCTTTTCCTCAGGAGCTAAAAGTCTCATCAAAGTCCTGCCAAGAGATGAAATAATCACAAGATGTGAAGCAGATGAACGGAGACGCTATTTATCCCCCGAGCCTGTTCCTTCACTCAATGAGATCAAGGCTGATCTGCGACTCAATTCCACAATACCCAATTTTGCCCCATGACTTTTAATACCTTTGGTTAACAAAAATCTACCAATCTCATGTTTCAAATGAAGTGATCTAGAATCAATCACCATTTGTGGAAGAGGGTTCAAACTTCTGCCAGCCTTCGTGATTCCTAATAATTCTCGATCTAACTCTACTGCTGAGTTCCAATCACAATGTCGCGATTCGAGCACAAAAAGTCAGGCCGACACTCCAGAGCAACACTGAGGGACAGCAACACTGTTGGAGGCGACATTAAACCAAGGCCCCAAATGTCCTTTGAAGATGCACATGAAAGATCCCTTGGCACCATTTCAATGGGGATTTCTGCTCATTGTCATTGCCAATATTTATCCTGCAAACAATATCACAAGCCAGATTATCTCTTCATGATCACATTGCCATTTGTGGAGGCATGCACAAGTTGGCTGCCTTGTTGTTGACAGTAGCGATGACACTTCTAAAGTACATTCTAGGCTGGCAAAGTGCTTTAAGACCTCCTGTGGTCGTGAAAGGCGCTATATAAATGCACTTTTTTTCTTTTTAGATCTTGCCCCCAGTCTTCAATCAGCAGAATAGTTTCTGTCCTATCAATCCTCTGAGTCTCTTTAATATCTTGAAAACTTTGAAAAGGTTATAAGAGATAGGGTTTATAATCATCTTGAAAAGAACAAGTTGATTAGCGATACTCAACACGGTTTTGTGAAGGGTAGGTCATGCCTCACAAACCTTATTGAGTTTTTTGAGAAGGTGACCAAACAGGTGGATCAGGGTAAAGCTGTTGATGTGGTGTATATGGATTTCAGTAAGGCGTTTGATAAGGTTCCCCACGGTAGGCTATTGCAGAAAATAAGGAAGTATGGAATTGAAGGTGATTTAGCGGTTTGGATCAGTAATTGGCTAGCTGAAAGAAGACAGAGGGTGGTGGTTGATGGCAAATGTTCATCCTGGAGTTCAGTTACTAGTGGTGTACCGCAAGGATCTGTTTTGGGGCCACTGCTGTTTGTCATTTTTATAAATGACCTGGAAGAGGGTGTAGAAGGATGGGTTAGTAAATTTGCAGATGACACGAAGGTCGGTGGAGTTGTGGATAGTGCTGAAGGATGTTATAGGATACAGAGGGACATAGATAAGCTGCAGAGCTGGGCTGAGAGGTGGCAGATGGAGTTTAATGCGTAAAAGTGTGAGGTGGTTCACTTTGGAAGGAGTAACAGGAATGCAGAGTACTGGGCTAATGGCAAGATTCTTGGTAGTGTAGATGAACAGAGAGATCTCGGCATCCAGGTACATAAATCGCTGAAAGTTGCCACCCAGGTTAATAGGGCTGTTAAGAAGGCATATGGTGTGCTAGCCTTTATAAGCAGGGGGATTGAGTTTCGGAACCACAAGGTCATGCTGCAGCTGTACATAACTCTGGTGCGGCCGCACCTGGAGTACTGCGTGCAGTTCTGGTCACCACATTATAGGAAGGATGTGGAAGCTTTGGAAAGGGTTCAGAGGAGATTTACTAGGATGTTGCCTGGTATGGAGGGAAGGTCTTACAAGGAAAGGCTCAGGGAATTGAGGTTGTTTTCGTTAGAGAGGAGAAGGCTGAGAGGTGACTTAATAGAGACATATAAGATAGTCAGAGGGTTAGATAGGGTGGACAGTGAGAGTCTTTTTCCTCGGATGGTGATGACCAACACAAGGGGACATAGCTTTAAATTGAGGGGTGATAGATGTAGGACAGATGTCAGAGGCAGTTTCTTTACTCAGAGAGTAGTAGGGGTGTGGAACGCCCTGCCTGCAACAGTAGTAGACTCGCCAACTTTAAGGGCACTTAAGTGGTCACTGGATAGACATATGGATGAAAATGGAATAGTGTAGGTCAGATAGGCTTCAGATGGTTTCACAGGTCGGCGCAACATCGAGGGCCGAAGGGCCCGTACTGCGCTGTAATGTTCTATGTTCTATGTTCTATAAATCACCTCTCGTCTGTGTAATCTCTCCTCGCAAATGGAACCCTTGTGGAGTCACAGTATTATTGCTCCACTCCCTCAATCTAGAAGGAGTGGTACCCAGAGATGCTCACAGTGCTCCAGTAATGTGTTTCGTATAGAATAACTCCTACCCCCTGTACTCTATTCCTTTAGCTATAAAACTCAGTGTTCCGATACATTATTAAAATAAAATATTGCGAACAGACACAGAAACATAATCTATGTGCATGAACCCTCAACTTTTTTGGATGTCCATTGTTTCTAGATTTTCACCCATTCCATCCAAGTGGATAATCTCACATTTGCTAATATTGAAACTCATTTGCTGCAGGTTTTCCCACTGACCTAATCTATTAAAATACGTGTTTGCAATGCTGTTCTTCCATCTCGACTGCTTGCAGTATCACCAATATCTGTGCCATCCACAAATTTGGATACATGGATTTCTACTCCATCATCTCAGTTGTTAATTGACACGGTGAATAGATGAAGCTATGGGAGACACCACAAGTCAAATCTTGCCAATTAGGAGTACGTGCCCATTATTCCAGCTCTCAATCTCCTGCTGCTCCATCACTTTCCTGACCGGCTCAATTATTTCAATTCAATGTGTTTCAACTTTAGCTGACAACTTTAGTTTCAACTTTGGCTTATGGAGGGACTGTAAATCTGTAAATCCAAATAAATAACATCCAAAGACTTTCCCCTGTCCTCTACTTCAGCCACCACTTCAAGAGTTCCAATAAGAAAGGAGCTATCCTTTACTAATCCATGCTGGCTCCCTTCCTGAGCTGCTGAAAATGTTCACGGTGGTCAGTCACCCTATCCTTTAGTATAGATACTAGATTAACTCGTCTCTGATTCCACTCTCGTCTTTCGCAAATAGAACGACGTTCAAATTGTTCCACTCAAAGTACAAATTGTTCCACTCAAAGATCAGTTCCCCAAATGAGAGATCTTTGGAAGATTATACTTTGGGCACGTGCAATGTTCTCACCTGCTTCCTTCATAACTCTGGAATGGAAACCATCAAATCCCTTTGGTGCAATTTTTTCATCATTACTGTTATTTTGCTGATGTTAATTTTGACAAGTCCCCAACTCTCAGGCAATATTTGTTTTCTTGGGGTTTCAGCATGTTACCCTCTCCTTCCACTGACAGTCATCATGCAACATGTCCACCATTTTATCGGTATAATCAGTTTTCAAGGGTTAACATGGCTCCTGACCACCCTATTTTTAACCAAATGTAAAACGTAAATAAAGGGTTGATTTTTAATCTTGCAAGTTTCTCTTTATATTCTCCTTTTACAAAGGAGGAGAAATATCCAGGGGAGGGGGGACATGCTTTGCAGACACATCTGCATATACTTCTCACATAACACATGAAAGGTGCCGACACTTCATTCATCGCAACCATCAGGTCAAACACCACGGGGTTATCCCAGTGACGTTTACAATTCTCTTTCACAATCTCACCAAAAAACAAAGACAAGCGGCGACAGTGTACAGAACCATCTCACGTGTCTGGTTAAATAACTAACGTGCGCTTATATGCTGCATTTTACAGTTAGAATGCCCCATTACCTTTCACAGGAGATCCACGCAACACTCTCGGAGTGTAACCATTTTAAACAAAGCAGCTAGTTGATCTCACTAGACCATGATCTATGATCGATTACTTTACACTGTAGATTATTTTTGAATGAAGCTTGTTTGCTCTGGGCTGAGCCAAGTGGACATTCCTGCATTGTTCGACTTTTTAAACAATTATTGGGAGCTAGACGGATGGTCAAAACTGCGGTGTAATTAAAGCAAAGGGGAAAGACGTCCAAAACTCGAGCGACCAACCATGCAAGGCACCATTTGCTAAAGGTCATACCCATCGGCATACACTATTATAATCCCTCAAACCTCTATCTGAATAATAGCCTGATTTACGGCGTACGCTGTTAATTAAACATTTGTGCTCTGTTATCTCGCAAAGATTTGCTGCTCAATACACAGTGATAGGAGGATTGATCAAACACAGCCAAATGGCTGACCCGTTACCCGGCCATGTGACACCAGAAAACACACCTAATTCCTCAGATTGAAGCTTGAATCCGTGAGGTAAACATGCTGCAATTTAGGAAAATTCTAATTTTTTTTTTAATTGTAAAAGGCCGTAAAAAATCATTTCCAATGTCTGCATGCCTCCCTTTCCAAGAATGTCACAAGATGTAAAGTAATAGAAGTTTGGGGCAAGAATCTGCCTGCCCCATAGGAAGAGGTCTTGTTCCTGAGGGCTCCTGCCAGCTAACCACTGTGCCACCGTGCCGTACCTTGACATTAATGATTTGGACGAGGGGACAAAATGAATTACTGCATCCCCAAATTTGCAGATGATACAAAGTTAGGTGGGAGGGTGAGCTGTGAGGAGGATGCAGAGATGTTTCAGCGGGATTTGGACCAGTTGAGTGAGTGGGCATATGCGTGGCAGATGCAGTATAATGTGGATAAATGTGATGTTATCTGCTTCGGTAGCAAAAATAGGAAGGTAGATTATTATTCAAATAAGAGAGAAGGGAATACTCAGCGAGACTTTGGTGCCCTTGTGCACCAGTCGCTGAAAGTAAGCACACAGGTACAGCAGGCAGTAAAGAAGGTAAGTTGGCCTTCATAGTGAGAGGATTTGAGTGTAGGACCAGGGATAGAACAAAGAAAATTACAGCACAGGAACAGGCCCTTCGGCCCTCCCAGCCTGCGCCGATCCAGATCCTTCATCTAAATCTGTCTCCTATTTCCCAAGGTCTACTTCCCTCTGTTCCCACCCGTTCATATACAGCTTTATGTTCTTGGCTCTCGGTGCTGGCTGAATCATGCTTATTCCTTTTCTTTTTCTCCTTTTTTTGTTTGCGACCCACTGTGGGCTCAGCAGCCTGAGCCTGCTGTTCATTCAAGAGATCCCCACAGAGTGAGGACTCAAATAGTGCCTTCCCATTATGGTACGTTTTAGTGATACGCAGCTTAATCTCCGGAGAGCCCGTCTTCTTCGGGGTGACGGGTTCAGAAACAGGGGGAGAGGGCACTTTCTCCTGAATCTCAGGCTGTTTCACCAAATAGTTTCCCCCTGTATAACAGTCAGTGGAACTAAAGTTCCTAAACATCCCATATCCATTGGCAGATCCATTGGGGAGCTGGGAGTATGCTGGGTATTTGTTTGGTGTTTCATACATGTTAACACTCGAATAGCCATTGGTGACTGGTGGGACTGTATCAGCACCAGAAGCAGGAAAGATAAACCCTCGCTGTAGGGATGCCTCATAGGATTGCCCTCTGTCTTCTCTAATGCCACTGCTGGCATTCAGAACGTCAGGAACCTGCCTCATATTGGCTGAATCAATAAGTTGTTGCGGCAGTTGAATCGTGTTTCCCATGATCTTTCATGAATGTGAAGGAGAGATCCATCGTGTTGCCCCCGCATCCTCAACTTTCCCTCTCTCCTGTTGAGCCTTTTTCCCTTCTCCATCCTGCATCATCACCGCCCCCTCCTCCCTCTCTTCCCCTGAAATTGTATAGGGCGTTGGAGAGGCCACACCTGGAGTATTATGTGCAGTTTTGGTGTCCTCATCCAAGGGATGATGTTCAGCAAAGACCAGGCTGATTCCTGGAATAGCGGGATTGTCATATGAGGGGAGACTGAGTCTGTAGGATTATATTCATTGGAGTTTAGAAGCGTAAGAAGGGATCTCATAGGAACGTATAAAGTTCCAGCAGGATTAGACAGGGTAGATTCAGAAAGAAGGCTCCCGACGGTTGGGGAGTGCAGAACTGGGGGCCATATTTTGAGGATAAGGGGTATACCATTTAGGACTGAGGTGAGGAGAAATTTCTTCACCCAGAGAGAGGTAAATCTGCGGAATTCACTGCCACAAAGTAGTTGAGGCCAAAACGTTGTGTAATTTCAAGCAGGAAGTAGATATAGCTCTTGGGGCTAAAGGATATGGGGGAAGGCGGAATCAGTGTATTGATCATAAGGAATGACAGAGCAGGCTCGAAGGGCCGAATGGCCCCCTCCTGCTTCTATTTTCTATGTATGTTTCCATTTACCCCATCTGTCACACAGGAGACATGTTGTATTTAATAAGGTCCGATGCTCCTTGCAAGAAAACCTGTCACCATCCAATGTCTGTCCTAACAGAGGATGGTTTAGCTCTGGGCTAAATCACTGGCTTGGAAAGCAGACCAAGGAAGGCCAGCAGCACGGTTCAATTCCCGGACCATGCCCTTGTAGCTTTAGGCCATTGCAACTTTAGGGCCTTATGGAGCATTTTGCTGAGATGATTAATGCCCCCCTCTTAGTCTAACGCAGTCTGAGCACATACTGCTCCTCCAACATTGCCTCAAAAGATATTTGCTCAGTATGCACTCTGCTCCCCAGCCAGCATTTGCCACCCACTCCCGCCTCCTGTCTCTTCACACTTGCACTCATTAACAGTGAACATTTACATGCGATTTTAATAAAAGCACAAAGAATGGCTAGAAGCATCCCATTCAACGTCTCGATGGGTCGCTAATCTCAGCTTCGAGGCTAATGTTAATCTGCTTTCTTCTCTCTACAAACTTAGAACTCCAATTTTCACCTTGTTCCCTGGGTGGCAGGATTGGCTTTTGGAATCCACCATGGTCTTGAAATAGCATTAATAGGCTGAACACGTCAAACTTAAAAGTCTGATTTATTTTGTTAGGTTCAGTCAGTTTCACACGGGTTCTTTTTATACTTATGGCTGTTTCTAACTTCCTTCCACCTTTTGCCAATCTGTGAATGGCCTATTTGAGCCATCAGACATCTGATACTACAAAGTAATTTATGTGAGCTGTGTTAAAAGGCATTAGCAGCGATTTACCTTTTATGCCGCATATCTTCCATCACAAGTTTCAGCACAAACACATCAACGGTAACTTGTTAAAATAAACATGGTCATGCATCATTCTTATCCAACAAAGCAATGAATTTATTACAATAAATAGCACGCCCTGCCATACATAACAGGTGCTTGTACATTTAACACTTTGGTTTGAATTGCCGAAGAATGAGGAAGGTTTTCCTGGAGAGGATTTGTGCAGTTGCTCTTGGTACTAGTTGTTTCTGAGAACATTGTACATCGTTTCTATGAAAGGAGATAGAACCAGAGTCAAGAACATAAGTATTTGCGCCAGTTCTACTGTTTTATCAGGTTCTTGGCCGGATCCTGAAACGTATCCAGTGAGTTTCAACTAACTACAGCCTGTGCTGACACTGCCACCAAGTGGTCTTAATTGAATCTCGCTGCATATCATGGAAGGCCCTCACATTTACTGTGCCACCATCAATCCTCCCAGACTATTCTGGATATAGTCAATGTATTGTTTTGTCCCATAATAATTACCCGCAAGCTTTGCAATGAAGAATAACAGTAATCTAGGGAAAGGGCCACAGCCCAGATTGAAAGTTGGCTCTCTGAGGTTTAGACCGAGGCGACACAATAGGAATGGGCTTTATTATATTACAGGGGGTGAATGAGGCAAGGGGAGGTAGGTGATGCAGCACTGGTTATACTATAACATAGCAAGTAGCTCATGAGGCACCAATTACATTACATTTATTCTTCATCAAATTATAAGAATATGTGCATTATGTTTAATTTTAAAAGTTGTGGCTTGCTGATACTGTGATAATTTCAAAGTGGTATTGTCATTGGACTAGTAATCCAGAGGCCCAGATTAAAAACTGTGGAATTAAAAATCTAATGATGACCATGAAATCACTGTTGAATGTTGGAAAAACCTATTTGGTTCACTTAGTTTTTTAAGGAAGGAAATCTGTCGTCCTGACCTAGTCTGGCCTACATGTGGCTCCAGGCCCACAGCAATGTGGTTGACTTTCCTCAAGGATGGACAATAAATGCTGGCCCTGCCAGCGACGCCCACATCGCAAGAACGAATAACAAAGAGTAACTGAGAAATGTTTTGGAGCATCCTCGGGTTCAAAGGGTGCTATATAAAATTGCACGTATTTTTTTCTGATTCGAAGAGCCGTGGAGGAGGAGTAATCCCGCTATCCAGGCTAAATCTAGTTTCAAATCCCGACACCAAAACCATTTCTCATTCATTGCATTTGCTGTTTGTGGGACCTTACCACAGGTTATATAATACTTGCTACAGACATTGTTTGTCAATGAGGAACACAGTACAGATTTCATTACACTGCAGAGAAGGTTAACTTGCAGAGTTAAATCATACTTCATTAACAAGTACATTTACTCGTGTTGTTGATAAATTACCTTTGCTGTAGAGTCCCAGATCACAAACGGAACCTAAAGAAGGAATCTGAATTTATATACCGCCTTTCGCATCTTCAGATCTCCCAAAATGCCTCACAACCAAAGAATCATGTTTACAGTGTCATTATTACAACATATGCAACCCCGCAGCCAATGTCGGGCAGCACGGTAGTTAGCATAAATGCTTCACAGCTCCAGGGTCCCAGGTTCGATTCCCGGCTGGGTCACTGCCTGTGCGGAGTCTGCACGTCCTCCCCGTGTGCGCGTGGGTTTACTCCGGGTGCTCCGGTTTCCTCCCACAGTCCAAAGATGTGCAGGTTAGGTGGATTGGCCATGCTAAATTGCCCGTAGTGTCCTAAAAAGTAAGGTTAAGGGGGGGTTGTTGGGTTACGGGTATAGGATGGATACGTGGGTTTGAGTAGGGTGATCATGGCTCGGCACAACATCGAGGGCCGAAGGGCCTGTTCTGTGCTGTACTGTTCTATGTTCTATGTGTACACAGTAAGATCCCACAAACAAGGTAAATGACCAACTGAACTGCTTTGGTGATGTTCGCTCCTGCTCCTTACAACCTGCAACCTAGCACTTTGTTAAAAGTTTGGACACTACTTCATATATTTCTTTATGTGGCTTGGCGTCAGGTGTAGTTTGGTAATGTTCCTGGTAAACATTTCGAACCTTCTGACTGTGTTTAAGGTGCGATATAAATGAAAGTTAATGTTGTGCTTGTGGAGGGATAAATGGTGATCAGGCAGTAGCAGAATTTACCTGCTTTTCTTTCAATGTCAGAAGATCTCTGGTATCCAGTTGAGCTGAAATACGAGTGGTGGGATTCTCCATTTCTGAAACTAAGTGTGGACGCCGGTGCAGGATACGAGGACTTTCACTATTGCAAAACTGCCGCTGCACCTGGCCCGTGGTATTCAGCGGCTGTTGAGGGGTTAGCATCGGCGCCATGTGGAATACAATCGATTCCAATGAGAAATGGTGCCGGATTAGCCGGTTTCGCGATTGACACTCAGAAGGCTGACAAGCTGCAGCTGCATATATGCACTGCACTCCCCACACACACCATCCCCACCAACAAGACGGCAGCAAGACGCACGGCATCACGTTTTGCAGGCGCCGAGCTGTAGACACTCCTGAACGTGGCGGAGGAGAGGCGGGCCACCCTGTACTCCGGCCCAGGAAGGAGGCTGCCAGCCACCGCCGTTCGTCGTGCCCAGGCACAGGTGACAGACGCAGTCAGCACTGTGGGAAACGTAGTCCGGACTGGCCGGCAGTGCAGAAAAAAAACTGCACAGCCTCCTCAGGGTGGCTAGGGTGAGTAGGCAGCACTGTGCCCCTGGCACTAATCCCCATCCCACATACCCATAACCCTCCCCAACCTGGAGGGCGGCTGAACCCCCACCCTGTCCCACATGCTGGTACCCATATCGGCCACCATGGCCGACAGCTCTGGCCGCTGAGGTCACCAGCTGCCCATCACCTGGGCTGAATGAGTCAGATTGTCTAACTGTCGTTTTCTGTTTCCACCCCTGGGAATGTGAGGAAATTGGAGGGGGACTACCGGATCTGCGGCCCCTCACCATGGCTGAGCCCTGAATGTGGTTGGCGGCCCAGAGGAAAGGGAAGTCGCCGAGGTGGAGCTCGGCCACGGGCGAGGAAGTAACCCCGATTAGTTGCGGTTCCCCGTGACAGGTGTGTCAACCCAGAAAGCACAATAGTGCCTATACTTTCTCAGGAAACTAAGGAAATTCGGCATGTCCATATTGACTCTTACCAACTTTTACAGGTGCACCATAGAAAGCATCCGATCTGGCTGCATCACGGCCTGGTATGGCAACAGCTCGGCCCAAGACCGCAAGACACTTCAGAGAGTCATGAACACAGCCTAGTCCATCAAACAAACCTGCCTCCCATCCATTGACTCCATCTACACCTCCTGCTGCCCGGGGAAAGCGGGCGGCATAATCAAAGACCCCTCTCACCCGTCTTACTCACTCTTCCAACTTCTTCCACCAGGAGATGTAAAAGTCTGAGAAGATGCACGAACAGATTCAAAAACAGCTTCCTCCCTGCTGTTACCATACTCCTAAACAACCCTCTTATGGACTGACCTGATTAATACCACACTCCTGTATGCTTCACCCGATGCCGGTGTCTATGTATTCACACTGTGTACCTTGTGTTGCCCTATTGTGTATTTTCTTTTTATTTTATTTTCATGTACTAAATGATCTGTTTGAGTTGCTCACAGAAAAATACTTTTCACTATACCTCGGTACACATGGCAATAAACAAATCCAATTTGGCTTCAAATCAGCGGCCGCCACGATTTTGTCATCGGAACCTATTTTCCACCCAATCACGTTTCAGCGTCTGCAAATGGAGAATCCCGCCCAGGGTGTCTAATGTCTCTAATGTACAATCGCTACAAAGGCAGAGGAAAAGAAAATTCACTTTAACACTCAATGTGTTAATTTGTATTTGCAATGTGTCGAAGGGTGTGGGCAACACGGTGGCGCTGAGGACCCGGGTTCGATTCCGGCCCCGGATCACTGTCCGTGTGGAGTTTGTACATTCTCCCAGTGTCTGCGTGGGTCTCGCCCCTCACAACCCAAAGATGTGCAGGGTAGGTGGATTGGCCACACTAAATTGTCCCTTAATTGGGGAAAAAATAATTGGGCACTCAAAATTTATTTTTAAAGTGTCGAAGGGCTTGTTCCTATGCTGTATTGTTCTTTGTTCTTTGTAAAGCTCATGTTTTTGTTAGAATCCTGCCTGTGCCAACACTAAAAAAAACATTCTAAGCACACAATCTTTGAGTAAGATAATGTTCCTCGAGTTTAGATCTGCAACCTACTTTATTTTCGTTGGCAAATCCACATTGCTCTTTCTCCTCTTGTTCTCAAAGCAACTGTCACACTCAAACCATTACTGGACTGAATCTGCCCCCTCCAAGCCACAGAATGAGCAAAAACTAGTTGGCCCTGAAACCTGCCCATTCATTTAGACACTTCCAAGCGGAAAAAAAACAAGTCTCGGTGAGCTTCATGAAGGTTAATGAAGCATCTCTGCTGCATGGAATTACACTGAATGTACAGCTCATAAACCGCTCAAGGGTCATTTTACATTCATGAAACCCAATCAAATGAAGCACTTTGGTTCCAAAATATTGCCTTCTGGACAATTATGTAGCAAATAAACAGGAATTTAACTAAAACCTTGCCATTGTGCAGAAGGGGCAGTAGTTAATAAACACCGGGGCCAAGTAACTGCTGGCATCTCCATTCTGGTCTCGTCCATGACAGCTTTCAGAAAGAATCCAATGCTCACTCTTGTTCTGCTGAAGAACATAAACTTTATTTGGGAGCACAGTGCAACTGTAAACTGAAGTAAGCAGGCATAAACTGTACTGGGACATTAGAAATGAGATGTAAGCAGAGGTAAAACAGGCAGGATTGGATTAGTAAATGCTGCCATCTAGCCGCAGGTTTGGGTTTTGCACTGTTTGAGTGATAAATCCCTTCACGTACAATTTCTTTTCTCACTTCCAAAAAAAATCTTATGCGCATGTTTGATTTGGTTTTACAGAAGCGGCTGGAAACAGCCCCTATCTCCGTGTTTGTGCTAATTTACATTGTTGTCAAGTTGTTGGGTACCTTATACTCTCTCTTCCCCTCAGCAAAACAGTTTATTTTGTTCATACTTTATATCAAGACACAAACTTTTCAAATATCCTTCCGCTGAACTCCCTTTGCAACCTCCAACCCGTTCAAAACCTCACAGCCCAGATCCTATCACACTCTTGGCCTTGCTCTTCTGACATCTTTTGAGTTCACCACTGTTATTCAAAGGATTAAGTCAAAAATCCCTTCCCAGCCTAGCCCATGCCCTAGTGCATTCCCATTCTACCTGCTCCTTTCCCCCAAAATGCTCACTAGGAACCTGCAGATTTTATATCTTCACTCTCTGGCTCTCGCTCCCTCTGCCACTTCCAAATTCATTTGCAAACTATCTTCTTCAGCTAACTGCTCGCACTGCCTCTCACCTACAGGAAGGGCATTTGGACATTTTAAGCACATTAACAGGTACAGAAAAATGTTTGTGGCAGTTATTTATAGTCGGTCTCCTCCATATAATCTTTTCAAGTGCTCCTCCCTGCAATTGACACAAATAACATGGTGAACTTGCTCAAATGATTTTTCCTCCTCGAGGCGGGGGGGGGGGGTTAATCATTGTCACTAGGGCTGATTGTATTATCTGCACCAACCTAATTATTACTAATTATCCTTACTGAGCTGAATATTCACACAGGGATCGCTCATATTTAAAATTAAGTTTAAATACACCAAACTCCTTTCTCCTCCGAGTCTTCTAGAGTGATTCACGCACAGCTTTTCTCCGTTTCGGGCATCTTCAAGAAGTTCGGGAGGGGGTGAAATAAACTGATAGTTAGAAATGTAGGGTCTCGTCTGTGGTTTTCTAGGTTTAGTGTCAGTTAATCCTACAAACAGCTCCCAGCTTGTGTTCAGGAGGTTATTCAGATATAACAATGATATAAATATAACATTGTGGTTAATTTGCAACATCATGGACGTGATTTAATTCATTTTGACGGCAGATTGTGAAAACACTTGCAGTCAAAGTCAGATAAAAATCAATAAGCTGCTTTATTTCACAGCAAGCATACTGACCCATAATTATCATTTCCTAGAGTTACTACACTACAAAAGTACTTCATTGGCAACAAAGTGCTTTGAGGCATCTGGTGTTTGAGAAAGACATTAAATAAAAGCAAATCTTTCTTTTTACTTGATTTGCTTCGTTTTTTAAATCAGTTTGTAGGATGTGGGCGGCGCTGGATGTGGGCGGCGCTGGATGTGGGCGGCGCTGGATGTGGGCGGCGCTGGATGTGGGCGGCGCCGGACGTGGGCGGCGCCGGACGTGGGCGGCGCCGGACGTGGGCGGCGCCGGACGTGGGCGGCGCCGGCTGGGACAGAATTTATTGCCCACCCCTGAGGTGATTTAAGAGACAGCCACATTACTGTGTGGTCTGGAGTCACGTGTAGGCCAGACCAGGCAAGGATGGCAGATTTCTTTTTTCTGAAGAATATGTGTGAACCAGCTGGGTTTTTATGACAATTGACAATGGTTTCATGGTCATCATTAAACTTTGAAATCCAATTTTATATTCAATTCAAATTTCACCACCTGCCCTGGTGGGATTCGAACGCGGATCCCCAGAGCATTACCCAGAGTCTCTGGATTACTAGCCCAGTGACAATACCAATACGCCACCACCTCCCCAAATCAGTTAACTCAATCAGCATGGCTTGTCTTTACCTAATCATACAAAATGATGCACAGACAATACTTTGTCATGTCAGTGGGCTGTCATATTTAATAAATCAACCAGCTCCAAGTTCACCTCCTAAACTCAGAGCTGACCAAACCCGTTCCCTCAGCTTTCTGTTTGAATACTCCTGTTTTCAGACAATGTTCCAAATCTTAACAGTGGTCAAAGTAGGTCCCAAAACCTGCTCCTGTATCAGTGAAAGGGGACTTGGCAAGAATTTCTAATGTTATAGAAACCAATACAAACCCACATTTCCTGCTGGGAATATAGTGCTCATACTGGGAAAAGCAGGGATCCAGAATCCATCAGAACAAAGTTATAACCCCAGCCACCGGAGTGATTAGAAAGTGGGAATGGAATTATTACTGTCATAAGTAGATGACTCAAAACTGAATGCCAAAACCTTCTTTGTCCCATCCCAATAAGCCAAGATTTGAGACAAGCAATTGTCAAAAGCAAGGCAGGTAGCCCTGGGACTTCAAACCTTCTCTCAGAAAATCAAGCATTCCTTTCGCTTGGTAACAGATGTAGTTTTAATAGCCCTGGAAAGCACTCCCGTTCAAGAAATATTGCTTCATGTCAGCTTCAATTTAAAACTGCACTGCAGTATTGCACAAGGTCATTCTCATCCAACACAAATCTGTCAAACTTGTCAAGCTGCTGTCTTCAAGTTTCACAGCAGATACCCTTCACTGGATTAATGGTGAGTTCCAGATTCCAAGCACGCTCCTGTCGACAATCTTCGCCTTTCATCTATCTCCCGGATCCAATCTTAATAGCTTCTCCAGCTCAGACTGTTTGCCAGGGCTTTCCCCGGCTTTTCGAAAGTGAATGTGTAAAACCTCTTATCAAAGGAAGAAAACATCCACTTTAGCCTGGCACTGAAATAGAAGCTTAAGGAAGTGATTTAAACCCAGGCACGTTAGATCACCGTAAAGCGAAATGTGACTGATTGCTGGAGACGGATGAAATTAATGCTTCGTAATTAGAAGAGTTTGACTGATATCCAACTAAACTCACAACCCAAAGATCTCCAGAAAAGAAATAAGGGTTGCCAGCATTAATCCTTTTGAAGAAGGAGCTATATTTCTCCACTCATGGCAATGATTCTGAAATTAGCCTCATGCCAGACAGCCAGCTCCAATCAACAGCCATTGTTATGAATATTATAAATGTTCTTGATACTAACCCAGAGACAGACATGGTGAGGAGCAGGAGGGGGGGGGGGGGGGGGGGGGGGGGGGGGGTCAAAATGTACAATTGTCAATAACAGGAAACAAAAATTTTATATTGCAGGAATGGCGATTTAACAGGGTTTGTTTTACTCTCTGTCGCCACATTGCCTGAGCAGGTGTGAATCAGATCAACAACCACTTAAAAAGGCACAATTCAGAGGCAAATTGGAAGAGATGGTTGAAAAGTCAGGAGATTGTGCCTTGTAATGGATGGGATGGAAGGGATGGGAGAAAAGAAAGTGAAGGCTTTTCTAGGTTTACTGAGAATTCTCCCAGGAAGTTGTACCGGTTGCAGGTCAAGTAGGACCTGTTTCCCTCCAATGGGAAAAATGATACCAGCTTCCACCAGAAGGCAGCGCACAGCAGCCAAGCAGCAGGGGGTGTATTACTGCAAGGTCCAGTGTAACAAAGGCCACAACGAAATGACCAGGCCAGCAACGAGTAGCAAAGATGCACAAATATCCTGCACGCACCGCCCCCCTTCTCTCAGCTTTGTCTATTCTATTTCATTCACAGCACTCTTCCTACCTGTAAGTCAGGGTTTTTCAAAGTGCGGGTCGTGACCTGCGAATGGGTCGTGGGCGGGTGTCAGAAGGGAGCTATGGGTCACGGTGTCCCTGCCTCGGAATGAAACAGCTTTGCAGTGGATGGATTTTGTATCTTAGTATCTGGATATCTTACCCTTTGCGCTTCATTTCTGATAGAGCAAGCATTACTTCCCCCAGCATTCCCTCGGCCGCAGAAAAATACTTCTCATTGTACTTCGGAACATGTGACAGTAAATCAAATCAAATCATTCGCCTGGCAGATAACAAAGCGATTCAGGCTTTCACACCATTTTAAAACAAAATACTGAAGCTAGTCTTTTCTCCTGAAAGCACGACGTAACTTTCCCCCAAGACAATGCTGGGATATGACAATGCATAGCCGTTCCAACAATAGATAATAATATCAATACAAATGATATTACACCCCCCACAGCTCATCTGGCGTTTAGCATCTTTCCCATATAATGCACATTATAATTTTTAAGCTATTTGTAATGCTCAGTGGTTATATTTCGGGGAAGTGAGCCAGAAACTTGTTCAAGTCACTGGATTTTCGACAACTAACTAGGAACATGGTAAAGGGAACAATCCCGGCCATATGCTCTATGCCTAACATCCCTGGATATTAGACAAGGCGGAAGAGCACACAAAGTTTTGTAAAATATTGTTAATTGGAGGCAGGCAAAATGGAACAACACAGAAAACACAGTCTCCAGCTTTATTAGTCTTGAGAAGAGCTTTGGGGAATGGAATCAAAGGAGAATGAAGTGTGAACAGCTGACTGGTCAGAAGCAATCAAGGCATCTTTCCCATCTTTCAGACTCGGAAAGATTTATTCTTGACCAAAGTTAGTAACTGACGGGACTTTTGTTACTGTACATCAAGAAACAAAGCATAATATCGGTTTCAGGGGAATCAAAATATTTGGAGACAGAATCTCCAATTAAAGGCGGGAATGTCGAGGGCTGGAGTTTAGTTATTCATGCTGACATGAATAATAATAATAATAATAATAATAATAATAATAATCGCTTATTGTCACAAGTAGGCTTCAATGAAGTTACTGTGAAAAGACCCTAGTCGCCACATTGCGGTGCCTGTTCGGGGAGGCTGGAACGGGAATTGAACCGTTGCTGGTCTTGTTCTGCATTACAAGCCAGTTTGTGGAATAGAGAAAACCAGACTGTTCCCATGTACCCACCATACATTTCCCATGTTTTATTCTCTGTGGCCCATTCGGCTGTTAGCATGGTGCTTTGGTCACAACCAAGAACGGCGCAATTTGCTATCTTCCCGCTTTAATATTTCGTCCCACGCAATTCGGTTTGTATCCTTCAGTTGTGGTCCAATAATTGGCGAATATGGTCACCACTGTTGGAACTGATGAGTCCCCATCACACAGCTCAAAGGTATTCATGACAAACGAAGGATATCGGTTTCCACCCAAATAGAAATATGCCATGATTGATACTGAAGATGAAAAAACTCCATCAAAACTCTTTCACAGGCACACTCCAAATAGCATGCCAGCATTGGGTACCTGCTGACATTCATAAGGCAGATCCATTTTAAGCACATGGCTCCATTCTCAGTTTATCTACACTGCTGACACTTGATTGAATGGGTTCCTGCCTACACATGGTTATATTCCCAACACAGTGGCGATTTCCAACGCTTAGCCATGAGGGAATTAAAAGCTGACCAGTCTGACATCTGTTGTGGATATTTCTGAGAACCAGACTGACTGTGAAGCAGTATCACAAAAATGGTCCTGAGCGTTGAAATGTATTTCAAAGAATTCAGTGGAATGCATGATTATTCCCTCCCCAAAAAGCCTGGCTTAATCTTACATATCATTGAGAGATATCGTTAACGTCGGAGGCAGAATTCCAGCCAATGAGGGGCATTCCCAACGGAGTGTCAATGATTCCGCCCTGTCTGCTGGTGTTACCTCGTGTTACGGCCTGTTTAGAAACCCGACAGAATTAAGAATGAAAGTCTGACATGAACTTGCAGAACAAGTGAGGACATCCTTGACTGCAGGTAAATCATTGCTTAGAAAAGTGAGCAGTGCCTGATGCACGATCAGCAATCACATTATTTTATCACTTCTCAGATGTTATGGAAACTATTGCAACAGGGTCCAAATGGTTTCTGTTACTGTGCCTCTCTCTCGGGCCAAACCCCAAAACATATCTCATCCCATTATATTTACAATCAAAAATAAAGAGTGGAATAAATACAAGACAAGTGGAATAAATAAATAAAGTCCAAAGATGTGCGGGTTAGGTGGATTGGCCATGCTAAATTGCCCGTAGTGTCCTAATAAAAGTAAGGTTAAGGGGGGGTTGTTGGGTTACGGGTATAGGGTGGATACGTGGGTTTGAGTAGGGTGATCATGGCTCGGCACAACATTGAGGGCCGAAGGGCCTGTTCTGTGCTGTACTGTTCTATGTTCTATGTTCTAAAACAAAAGTTCAAGGCCTGTGGCGGTACTTACATCCAGCGGGTAGAGAGTATTCCTGTTTCTCGCCAGTGCATAATGCATATTCGAGGACTGATTTCCTTATTATGGGGAGGTCTTTGTTGTTGGGGGTGAGGGAAGCGGAATACTCGGCGATTGTAGTTACAGATCATGCTCCGCATTTGGTGAATGTGGTCCTCGAGAAGAGGCCTGTACAGAAGCCGCCGTGGGTCGGCACGGAGGCCGGCGTGGGCCAGCACGGAGGCCGGCGTGGGCCTGCACGGAGGCCGGCGTGGGCCTGCACGGAGGCCGGCGTGGGCCTGCCCGGAGGCCGGCGTGGGCCTGCCCGGAGGCCGGCGTGGGCCGGCACGGAGGCCGGCGTGGGCCTGCACGGAGGCCGGCCTGGGCCTGCACGGAGGCCGGCGTGGGCCTGCACGGAGGCCGGCGTGGGCCTGCACGGAGGCCGGCGTGGGCCTGCCCGGAGGCCGGCGTGGGCCTGCCCGGAGGCCGGCGTGGGCCGGCACGGAGGCCGGCGTGGGCCGGCACGGAGGCCGGCGTGGGCCTGCACGGAGGCCGGCGTGGGTCGGCACGGAGGCCGGCGTGGGCCTGCACGGAGGCCGGCGTGGGCCTGCACGGAGGCCGGCGTGGGCCTGCACGGAGGCCGGCGTGGGCCTGCACGGAGGCCGGCGTGGGCCAGCACGGAGGCCGGCGTGGGCCAGCACGGAGGCCGGCGTGGGCCAGCCCGGAGGCCGGCGTGGGCCGGCACGGAGGCCGGCGTGGGCCTGCACGGAGGCCGGCGTGGGCCAGCACGGAGGCCGGCGTGGGCCAGCACGGAGGCCGGCGTGGGCCTGCCCGGAGGCCGGCGTGGGCCAGCACGGAGGCCGGCGTGGGCCAGCACGGAGGCCGGCGTGGGCCAGCACGGAGGCCGGCGTGGGCCAGCACGGAGGCCGGCGTGGGCCAGCACGGAGGCCGGCGTGGGCCAGCACGGAGGCCGGCGTGGGCCTGCCCGGAGGCCGGCGTGGGCCGGCACGGAGGCCGGCGTGGGCCGGCACGGAGGCCGGCGTGGGCCGGCACGGAGGCCGGCGTGGGCCTGCACGGAGGCCTGCGTGGGCCTGCACGGAGGCCGGCGTGGGCCAGCACGGAGGCCGGCGTGGGCCAGCACGGAGGCCGGCGTGGGCCAGCACGGAGGCCGGCGTGGGCCAGCACGGAGGCCGGCGTGGGCCAGCACGGAGGCCGGCGTGGGCCAGCACGGAGGCCGGCGTGGGCCAGCACGGAGGCCGGCCTGGGCCTGCACGGAGGCCGGCCTGGGCCTGCACGGAGGCCGGCGTGGGCCTGCACGGAGGCCGGCGTGGGCCTGCACGGAGGCCGGCGTGGGTCGGCACGGAGGCCGGCGTGGGCCTGCACGGAGGCCGCCGTGGGTCGGCACGGAGGCCGGCGTGGGCCGGCACGGAGGCCGGCCTGGGCCTGCACGGAGGCCGGCGTGGGCCTGCACGGAGGCCGGCGTGGGCCAGCACGGAGGCCGGCGTGGGCCTGCCCGGAGGCCGGCGTGGGCCAGCACGGAGGCCGGCGTGGGCCAGCACGGAGGCCGGCGTGGGCCAGCACGGAGGCCGGCGTGGGCCAGCACGGAGGCCGGCGTGGGCCTGCCCGGAGGCCGGCGTGGGCCAGCACGGAGGCCGGCGTGGGCCAGCACGGAGGCCGGCGTGGGCCAGCACGGAGGCCGGCGTGGGCCAGCACGGAGGCCGGCGTGGGCCTGCCCGGAGGCCGGCGTGGGCCGGCACGGAGGCCGGCGTGGGCCGGCACGGAGGCCGGCGTGGGCCGGCACGGAGGCCGGCGTGGGCCTGCACGGAGGCCTGCGGGGGCCTGCACGGAGGCCGGCGTGGGCCAGCACGGAGGCCGGCGTGGGCCAGCACGGAGGCCGGCGTGGGCCAGCACGGAGGCCGGCGTGGGCCAGCACGGAGGCCGGCGTGGGCCAGCACGGAGGCCGGCGTGGGCCTGCACGGAGGCCGGCGTGGGCCTGCCCGGAGGCCGGCGTGGGCCGGCACGGAGGCCGGCGTGGGCCGGCACGGAGGCCGGCGTGGGCCGGCACGGAGGCCGGCGTGGGCCTGCACGGAGGCCTGCGTGGGCCTGCACGGAGGCCGGCGTGGGCCTGCACGGAGGCCGCCGTGGGTCGGCACGGAGGCCGGCGTGGGCCTGCACGGAGGCCGGCGTGGGCCTGCACGGAGGCCGGCGTGGGCCTGCACGGAGGCCGGCGTGGGCCAGCACGGAGGCCGGCGTGGGCCTGCCCGGAGGCCGGCGTGGGCCGGCACGGAGGCCGGCGTGGGCCGGCACGGAGGCCGGCGTGGGCCGGCACGGAGGCCGGCGTGGGCCAGCACGGAGGCCGGCGTGGGCCTGCCCGGAGGCCGGCGTGGGCCGGCACAGAGGCCGGCGTGGGCCGGCACGGAGGCCGGCGTGGGCCGGCACGGAGGCCGGCGTGGGCCTGCACGGAGGCCTGCGTGGGCCTGCACGGAGGCCGGCGTGGGCCTGCACGGAGGCCGGCGTGGGCCTGCACGGAGGCCGGCGTGGGCGGGTAGGTGTGGAGCCTGCGATACGGGGAAGATGGAGGAAGGTCAGGGTCCAAGCTTGCTGGCCCAGTGGTCGACGGATCAGTTAGTGAGCTTCCTCCACGAGAAGTTTGCCCAGCAGAGGAGTGAGAACTAGGAGGACTTGGCCAGGGTGGTGGACCCGAAAAAGGCGGGGATTGACTGCATGGAGATGAGGTTAGAGGCCCAGGGCCAGGCGATCCAGAAGGTGGAGAAGGCGGTGGTGGTGCAAAAGCAGCAGCTTGCCTGTGGAGATGGGTTGATGAGAAACCAGCAGAGGAGGCTGCAGGACAAGGTGGAGGACTTTGAAAATAGTTCGCGCAGGCAGAATTTTAGGATTGTGCGCCTGCCGGAGGACACTGAGGGAGTGGACACCGATGCATATGTGGCGCAGATATTCGAGAAGCTGCTAGGTGAAGGAGCGTTTGCTCGGCCTTTGGAGATGGGCTGGGCCCACAGGGCGCTTTTTTTTTAAAGAACAGTACAGCACAGAACAGGCCCTTCGGCCCTCGATGTTGTGCTGAGCAATGATCACCCTACTCAAGCCCACGTATCCACCCTATACCCGTAACCTAACAACCCCCATTAACCTTATTTTTTAGGACACTAAAGGCAATTTAGCCTGGCCAATCCACCTAACCCGCACATCTTTGGACTGTGGGAGGAAACCGGAGCACCCGGAGGAAACCCACGCACACACGGGGAGGACGTGCAGACTCCACACAGACAGTGACCCAGCCGGGAATCGAACCTGGGACCCTGGAGCTGTGAAGCATTGATGCTAACCACCATGCTACCGTGCTGCCCCACGGTAGCTTATGAGGAAGCCACAAGGAAATGAGCCACCGAGGGCGATGATAGTGCGACTGTATCGGTTCCTGGATAAGGAACGGATTTTGAGGTGGGCCAGGCAGAAGAGGCACTGCTCTTGGGAAGGCAGCAAGCTGCATGTCTATCAGGACCTGTGTGCAGAGGTGGCCAAAAGGAGGGTAAGCATCAATAAGGTGAAGGCGGCCCTCTTTAAGAAGGGGGTGAAGTTCGGTATGTTATACCCAGCCCGTTCGTGGGTAACGTATGAAGGCTGGGAACTCTACTTTGCGTCGCCAGAGGAGCGATAGAATTTGTTAGAGACAATGGACTGGCCGGAGAATGAGGACATTGAACTCTGGAGGGGATGTTCATAGCTTCTACCTTGGTGTTTCTTCTGGTTTGTATGAACCACTTTTATACTGTACTTGGCGCCGTTGCTCTGTTTTGCGTTTGATGGTGGGCTGCTCTTTTCTTTGTGTTGGGTGGGGATTGTACAGTTTGCACTGGGAGGAGGGTTGAGCTGGGGCGGGGGTGAATCGATGAGGGGTTGGATGCTAGGCGCCATGCCGGGGGCTACCAGGCTAGCAGGACGGGCTAGCTCACGGAAGCACAGTGGGGTGTGAGCAGGTGGTAAGTGTGTGGATGGGGCTTGGGATTGTTATTTTGTTAAGGGGTGGGGGGGAGGAAGAGGGGGGTAGATGTCTGCTGACAGGGGAGGGACTGTTGAAGAGTGACATGGTGAGGGTCGATGACGGTGGGCGTCCGAGGGAGTGCAGGACACGGGCTGGAGAGTAGCCCAGGGCTATGATTGATCGGCAGGGTGGTGGGTGCCCCCCGACCAGGCTGATCACATGGAATTTGAGAGGGTTGAATTGGCCAGTCAAGAGTACCACGTATTCTCACATCTGAAAAGCTTAAAGGCGGGCATAACAATGATACAGGAGACACACCCGAGGGTGGTGGATCAGACTAGGCTGTGGAAGGTGTGGGTAGGGCAGGTATTCCATTCAGGGCTAGATTCCAAAACAAGGTGGGTGGCGATTTTGATTAATAAGTGGTGCAGTTTTGAAGTGGGAAGTATAGTGGCGGAACCGGGGGGACGTTATGGTGAGCGGGAAGCTGGAGGAGATGCTGGTGGTGATGGTAATGGTGAACATTTATGCACGGGACTGGGATCGTGTAGAGTTCATGAGACGGGTCCAGGGGTACTTTAATACTTTCATGGATCCAAGGCTGGATCAGTCGAGTTTGAGGACAGGGAGTCAGGGTGTCAGCGGTTCCAAAGCTAGGGAGAGATGGGAGATTTTGGCGGCTGAGAGCGAAAGAATAATCATTCTTTTCCCATGTACACAAAGTGTACTCCCAAATTTACTTTCTCGTCATGGATAGGATGTTGTTGGTGGGGGTGGTGGATGTTGAGTACTCGGCGATAGTAGTGTCAGATCATGCCCCGCACTGGGCGGATTTACGGGTGAGTAAGGGTGGCTAGCGCCTGCACTGGAGGTTAGATGTAGCAATAATAATATTTTTATTGCCACAAGTAGGCTTATGTTAACTTTGCAATGAAGTTACTGTGAAAAGCCCCTAGTCGCCACTGTAGCCACCTTGAGAATATACGTGGACGGTTCTTCCACTATATTAGATGGGAAACGCATTACAGGATGCGGCATTTATGTACAGGACGCGCAGGGACGCGCCCTAGAGGAAATTTCATTAAAGCTACCAGGACATTTAGGCTCGCAGGCAGCAGAACTGGCAGCCATTGCATACATCGTAGATCACCCAGATTCCTTCCCCAGCCCAGCAGACATATACTCGGACAGCCTCTATGTCTGCAACAGCCTCACAGAATTCCTACCCCTGTGGAAAGCAAGAGGATTTGTTTCCGCAGACGGGAAACCCCTCCCTTCAGCCCCATTACTCCACCACATTTTAGAGAAAACAAAGGACAGGACATTTGGAATTATAAAAGTTCGAAGTCACCACCGTTCTTCCCCACCTGGAAATGTAAAAGCTGACGTGTTGGCTAAAGCAGGTTCCAGGCATGGTTACTTTTGGACCCCCCCCCCCCCCCCCCCCCCCCCCCCCCCCCCCGAAAGCACCCCAGTAAACGCAGTTCAGGTCTCACAGACCAATATCGAAGATTTAGTGCAGCCCCAGAAGCAAGATGGAAATCTCAGGGAGATTTTAAAAGGAAACTTCCCGGCCCCGTACAATAAATTTAAAAATGCACTGACCACACATAGAACATAGAACATAGAACAGTACAGCACAGAACAGGCCCTTCGGCCCTCAATGTTGTGCCGAGCCATGATCACCCTACTCAACCCATGTATCCACCCTATACCCGTAACCCAACAACGCCCCCCTTAACCTTACTTTTTTATTAGGACACTACGGGCAATTTAGCATGGCCAATCCACCTAACCCGCACATCTTTGGACTGTGGGAGGAAACCGGAGCACCCGGAGGAAATCCACGCACACAGGGAGAGGACGTGCAGACTCCACACAGACAGTGACCCAGCCGGGAATCGAACCTGGGACCCTGGAGCTGTGAAGCATTTATGCTAACCACCATGCTACCCTGCTGCCCCTGACGGTGTGATCCTAAAAGACACCCTTTATGTGGTTCCTGAACAGGACAGGAATCAGCTTATTTGTTTGTTCCATGATAGTCATGGGCATCAGGGAATTTCTCCCACTACCGCCCACCTCAGGCAGCTCTGTTGGTGGCCAAATTTAAAGGAAGACGTCACGCATTATGTAGAAAATTGCCTTATCTGTGCCCAAAACAATCCGGACAGATATGCGAAAAAAGCTCAACTCAGCCACACCTGCCCCGTTAATGGCCCCTGGACTAACCTCCAGATTGATTTTATAGAACCATTGCCCCCTTGCAGGAATGGTTACAAGTATGTGTTAGTTGTTATAGACACGTTTACAAAAATGGGTAGAAGCATTCCCATCTAGAACAAACACAGCAAAGACCACAGCTAAGATTTTAACCTACCACATCTTTACGAGATGAGGACTCCCCGGCAGCATTGAATCTGACCAAGGTTCCCATTTTACGGGACGTGTAATGAAAAACGTCCTCACAATATTTGGCATTACCCAAAAGTTCCATATCGCATACCACCCCCAGTCAAGTGGTATCGTGGAACGAATGAATCGGACCCTAAAAGCAACCCTCAGGAAAATGGTCCAACAAAACACCACTTGGGATTCAGTCCTCCCTTTTGCACTAATGTTTTTGTGTAATACTGTATCCACATCCACAGGATACACCGCACACACTCTCATGACCGGACGCCCCATGAAAGGCACAGAATTTTTATTAGGACTTGACTTGACCAGCCCCGAAGTGACGACCCTCACACACGAGAACGCAGTGAAACAATTGGTAGAAAATGTTCAAACGGCTCAGCTAGCAGCCGCAGTAAAATTGGGCACCAGAAAGAAACAGAGCAAAGTCTGTTTCGACAAGACAATGCATGCGACTGAGTTTGAGGTAGGACAGCAGGTCATGCTCTCCATTTACAACCCCAGCACATTCCTGTCACCCAAGTATACAGGTCCGTACTCCATTGCGGAAAAAGTAAGCCCCTCCGTTTATAAAATAAAGTACCCCAACGGGAAGACTGCGTGGTTTCATATAAACCAGCTCAAGGCATATGGCGCTCAGTCTAACCACGCACACCACGTCATGCTTGATGCAGCAGACCACGCCCTGCCCACAGGAAACGTATTCCTACCCTCCCCCAGCATGACCAGCCCGTCCACGGACTCGACCTCGACTCCGCCCCCTAACTCTAGACTCCGCCCCGGAATGCCCACAAGCAGCAGCAGCAGCAGAGACAGCGACTGTGACTCAGACAGCCACAGCACTCCTCGCTACTACCCCCATGCACCAGGCCCCACTCCCAGCGACTCTGACCATAGCTCGAGTGATCCCTTCCTGATCACATTCCTTAACAACCCTCACCCAAGACCACCGCCCTACGATGACGACCCCTACCCCATTTCCACGGAACTAGACACGACTATTTGGCACCGTGACAATTCGTCCAGGCTCGTCCAGAACGACGAGATGAACCCTAAGTCACACCATGCAGCTTTGGCAACCCTTCTCCATTCAAGAGTATGGCATCCGGGAGAAGATGATGACATCGAGTCTGACTCCCAAAACGAGAATCCCTTTGCGACCCTGTTCGCAACAGATAACTGAGGTGTCCAGATGATGTTTTAAAAGGAACCACTTGAGAGAGAAACGGTGTCCTTTCTGATGGAACCTGCACGATGTTCGTTGTATGTTTGTTTGTTTGTGTTTGTCAAATGTTCTTTGTTTCGATTTAAGCAGCTTCTACGGCCCCACGCCACATTTCCGCGGATACATAAGAACATAAGAACTAGGAGCAGGAGTAGGCCATCTGGCCCCTCGAGCCTGCTCCGCCATTCAATTAGATCATGGCTGATCTTTTGTGGACTCAGCTCCACTTTCCGGCCCAAACACCATAACCCTTAATCCCTTTATTCTTCAAAAAACTATCTATCTTTACCTTAAAAACATGTAATGAAGGAGCTTCAACTGCTTCACTGGGCAAGGAATTCCATAGATTCACAACCCTTTGGGTGAAGAAGTTCCTCCTAAACTCAGTCCTAAATCTACTTCCCCTTATTTTGAGGCTATGTCCCCTAATTCTGCTGTCACCCGCCAGTGGTGCTAGGAGTCCTACGAGAACTTACCGGCATGCTTCTCAGCAGAAACCACTGAGAACTTGCCCATTCCTATTCGTAACTGCTCTCCTGCTTCGATGGTAGAGCCATTACTGAAACCCCAACGATGACGACATTCTTGCCCGTTCTTGTCGGTTACTCAGGCAGTGGAGAAACGGCAGTGGTTCCCGCCCTGTCTGAGGACCTCCCTCTGGTCAGCCAAGCACGGGTAGCGCACAGCCCGCCCTACCTGGCGATTCCATCCAACTCTTACCCGTCGCGACCCATACGCACCTCATTTTGTCTCTTTTGGTTCAAAAGTTTTTGTTTATTTTAAGGTGACCCTTCGGTTGCCACCCCTCCTGCTATTTACATCCTCAAACATTTGGATGGAAAATCGCACAGCCTGCAAGACGGCTCGCACTGTTTCAGTATTTTTAAGTGTGTCTTGTCCTGAAATTTGTTTTTTTTTTCAAATGAGGGAGTCACAGATGGTGACCAATTATAAAGGGAAATTGGCACTAAAGGACAGACATGCTAACGTACAAGATATTAAACAAGATAATAACAGAAACTATGCTTCCAGAAGCTCCAGGAAGAGAAAAGAGAAGAAAAGGAGGAGAAGAGAAGAAAGAAGAGAAAGATGAAGACAACCTCCATCTTTGCAATGTGGATCATAGGATCCGTTTGGTTGCGCGCGAATGCGAACCCCCTCACCCCAACCCCCCCCCCCGGCCGTCAATAATTCATTCTCCCATTGCACCCAGAGCCCAGTGACGAGTAACAACACCCTGAATTGGTGTGATAGGTTTATAACGTGGTACTCCCTTTCATATGTAGTTGAATCACTTCTGGCATTGGCGATACTCTGCAGCATCGTGCAGACTATCCACATGAGAAAATGGCAAAGGAGAGCCTACCGGTCACGCACCCCGGTATACAGGATAAGATCCCCTATTTTCGGTTTTCACCAGGCCCCCGAACCCCTTGATCTACAATAAAGAACATTTGTTTGCGCGATTTGTAAATAAAGAAATGAGTTTGCTTTGTGACTGTAAGATTGTAAAACTCTGTGCTTGACCGCCAAGCCAGAGGAAAATGTGAATGCTGCTATTATTTTTGTATTATTAGGAAGTTAGTATGCTTGGATGTTGAAGTGAGTGTAGTTTATGGAGGATAGTTAGAGGTTCCGTTTTTTTTGTGTTGTGTTTATGACATAGCGCCACTTAGAATTGTGAGTTAAAAATTTTTACTGCATAGTTATGGTCAGTATAGAGGCCAAGGAGAGGTGCTCGCTGGGTCAGGGAATGAAGACAACGCAGTAATGTGATCCTTCACGCTTCGCGTTAGGGATCACAAGGAGGGAGTGTACCAACCTGGGTTGGCCACGGCCCGATTCCAAAATGGAGGTCCACTAAGAATGCAGGGAAAACGGGTCAGGAACAGGGAAACAAGCAGGTACAAGGTTTCCTGTGTATTAGGACTTGCAGAAACCCGACAGAACTGAAACCAGCAACTATCTGCATATTAATGAGCGATCCCCGGAACAATTGGAAACATTAAGAGCAATCGAGACCAAACCAAACTCCCCGGTGGCAGTGGGAGCCAGGACAAAGGAAGGCCAACGGACACATAGGAACTGCCCAGCGATCAGGGAACAGCTCCAGTATTGGAGAAATCGATTCAATTCATTGATACTTAGTCCAATCAATTAGAAGCAAGTCCGGGGTCAGCCCAAAAGGGCGCGAAACCCCTGGGGGTTATAAAATAGAGCCCCCAAGTTCAGTTGGTTCTTCTTGGCAAGGTCTCTCAGCAGCTCGAAACAACTCTTGACTGTGACTCTGAACAACGAGAGACCTGCCTAGCAGCTGCACCAGCCAAGTAAGTCTCCAGTCAACGCACGCTACGAGATAGGCGCTCCTAGCTACTAGTCCATACCAGCTTGAAGCCTGCAGCCTCAGAATCGAACGAAAGGCCATTGTTCCCCTGACCTGGTGGGCCTTTCCAAAGCTAAGTATAGGCGTTTTAGTGTTAGAGATAGTCTAGTAAGTAGTGTTTTATGCATGAGTAGCGATTGACTGTGTATATAATAAATGTGTTTTGATTTGAAACTTACTAACTGGTGTATTGAGTTATTGATCAGCACTTGAACCTCGTGGTGGTATCATAAAGATACCTGGCGACGCTAGAGCAAGGTGATTAAACAGAGCAAATTAAGTACAAACACAATTAGCAACACCACACCGGGTACACAGAGGGAGAATCCGGTGCCTGGTCGGGTACACAGGAGAATTCAGAATTCTCAGCTGGTATGGGAACTGAACCCGCACTGCTGGCCTTGTTCTGCATCATACACCAGTTGTCTAGCCCACTGAGCTAAACCAGCCATTATTGGCGGAGGAGGTGGTGTGTGTTTGGGTGAGGGAGGCCATTTGGAGGTATGTGACGATAAACGATATGGGGGAGATGTCAGCAGCTATGGTATGGGAGGTGTTGAAGGCAGTGGTGAGAGGGGAGTTTATCTCAGTATGGGAGAAGGTGGAGCAGGCGGAGACGGATAGATTAGTGAGGGAGATTCTCCAGGTGGACAGGAGGTACTCGGAGGCCCAGGAGGCGGGTTGTTGAAGGAACGGCAGAAGCTGCAGATGGAATTTGGGTTGCTATTTACGGAGAAGGTGGTGGGGCAGTTGAGAAAGGCGAGAGGGGTGGTGTATAAATATGGGGATGAGGCTAGCAGGATGCTAGCACACCAGCTAAGGAAACGGGAGGCGGCAAGGGAGATAGGGAAAGTGAAGGACAGAGGGGGTAATTCGATTTTGGACCCAGTGGGGGTGAACGGGGTGTTTAGAGACTTTTACAGCAGGTTATACGAGTCGGAGTTCCCAGCCGGGCTGGAGGGGGTGAGGCGGTTTTTGGAGGGACTGGCATTTCTGAGGGTGGAGGAAGAGCTGGTGGAGGGCCTAGGCGCCCCAATTGAGCTGTTTGAAATGGTGGAGGGGTTGGAGGCAATGCAGTCGGGCAAGGCCGGATGGGTACCCAGTAGTTTTATACAAAGTTTTCAGGAGTGCTGGAGCCCTTGCTGGTGAGGATGTTAATGAGGCTCGGAAGCGAGGGGTACTCCCTCCAACAATGTCACAGGCCTCGATCTCTCTCATCCTGAAGCGGGTTAAGGAGCCGGAACAACGCTAGTCGTATAGGCCAATCTTCCTTCTAAATGCAGACGCCAAGCTGCTGGCCAAGATCTTGGCCTCGAGAATAGAGGATTGTGTGCCAGGGCTGATAGGGGAGGACCAGACGGGGTTTGTGAAGGGGAGGCAGTTAACGGCTGACATTAGAAGGCTGCTAACCGTGATCATGATGCCCCCCGAGGGGAGGTGAAGGCTGCCATGGATACAGGAAATGCCTTTAATCGGGTGGAATGGGAGTATTTGTGGGAGGTCCTAGGGGGTTTGGGTTTGAGCAGGGTTTTGTGGACTGGGTCCGGTTGCTGTACCAGGCACAGGTGACGAACGTGTAGACGAACCGAGTGAGCTCGGATTATTTTAAGCTGCACCAGGTGACGAAGCGGGGATGTCCACTCTCCCCACTGTTGTTTCCCTTGGCTGTAGAGCCGCTGGCGATGGCGCTGAGAGTGTCAAAGGACTGGCCCGGGGGTGGGGGCCACAGGGTCTTGATATATGCGGACAACCTTTGCATACATCTCTCCCGCTTTTGGGGGGGGGGGGGGGGGGGGGGGGGGGGGGATCCTAGGGGAATTGGCCGGTTTTCAGGGTAGAAATTGAATATGGGCAAACGTAAAGTATTTGCGATTCAGGCGAGTGGCAAGAGAGGGGACTGGGGGGGGGATGCCATCCAAGGTGGTGGGAGGGAGCTTTAGGTATTTGGGTATCCAGGTGGCACGGGAGTGGGAGCAGCTGCACAAGCTGAATTTTATTTGGTTAGTGGAGCAGATGAAGGGGGACTTTAGAAGGTGGGATTAGCTCCCATTGTCACTGGCGGGGAGGGTGCAGACGGTAAAGGTTATGGTTCTCCCGAGGATTTTGTTCATATTCCAGTGCCTGCCTATTTTTATCCCCAAGGATTTCTTTAAGAGGGTGAACGTGGTGATCTCAGGGTTTGTGTGGGCAGGTAAAACCCTGCGGGTAAAGAAGGTGCTGCTGGAGCGGGATCAAGGGGAGGGGGGGTCTGCCCTGCTGAATTTTAGAAACTACTATTGGGCGGCGAACATAGCAATGGTCAGAAAGTGGGTAGTGGGGATGGGGTCGTGTGGGAGCGAATGGAGGCGGGGTCGTGTAGAGCCACACGTTTAGGGGCATTGGTAAAGCAACCTCTCCCCTTCCCGCTGGCTCGGTACTCCACAAGCCCAGTGGTAGTGGCAGCCTTGAAGGTGTGGGGACAGTGGCGGAAGCACATGGGAGTGGAGGGGGCATCGGTATGAATACCGTCTGGTGGCAACCACCGGTTTGCACTGGGGGGCTGGATGGGGGGTTTCGGAGGTGACAGCGAACTGGGATCGAGCGGTTTGGGGATCTGTTCATTGACAGCAGCTATCCGATGCTGTGGAGGACTTGGAGGAGGAGTTTGAGCTTCCTGGCAGGAATGGGTTCCGCTACTTGCAGGTGAGGAACTTTGTACAGAGGCAGGTCTCGACCTTTCCATACCTACTGCCCCGGGGGATACAGGAGAAGGTAGCACAGAAAACGAGAGTGGGGCAGGGGTTGGTCTCGGAAATTTATAAAGAACTCATGCAATGGGAGGGAACCCCGATAGGGGAGGTGAAGCAAAAATGGGAGGTAGAATTGGGCACGGTAATAGAGGCGGGATTGTGGGAGGATGCCTTGAGTAGGGTTAACGCATCCTCGTCGTGTGCCAGGCTTAGCCTGATACAATTCAAGGTGGTCCACAGGGCACATATGACGGTGGCCCATATGAGCAGGTTCTTTGAAGGGGTGGAGGATAGGTGTGGGTGGTGCGCGGGAGGGCCCGCAAATCATACCCACATCTTTTGGGCATGTCTGAGGCTTAGGGGGTTTTGGCAAGGATTTGCCGACGTCATGTCCACGGTATTGAAGGTACAGGTGGCTCCGAGTCCAGAGGTGGCGGTTTCTGGTGTGTCGGAAGACCCAGGAGTCCAGGGGGTGAGAGAGGCTGGTGTTTTGGCCTTTGCCTCCCTGGTAGCCCAGAGGCGGAGCTCATTGGCGGGAGGGATTTCGAACCCCCAAAATCGGGGGATGAGTCAGTGACATGGCCGGGTTTCTCAGGCTGGAGCAGATCAAGTTCACCCTGAGAGGGTCGATGTTAGGGTTCGCCCGGAGGTGGCAGCCGTTTATCGAATTCTTTGGGGAAAATTAAGCTGTCAGCAGATATAAATGGGGGGGTAAAGAGAAAGAGGGAGGCATGGGGGGGGGGGGGTGGGTGAGGTGGGCATCATTTAGTTGGGAAGGGGCTCTGTGTACGTAAGCCACGATTGGATGGGTTTGGTTGTTGGTAGGGTGGTGATATTTGTTCTGTTGTTTGTTCCTTTTGAAAACTGTTAAAATTATATATGCCTTCATAAAATATTTTCAAAACAAAAAGTGTGGTGTTCTCCCCCATCAGAAGGTTTGGGGTGGCTGGATGCAGTGAAGATTTTTGATCAAGTAGGGTGGAGTGATTTGTTTGCGGTGTTCAAGCGGTTTGGGCTAAGTTTGTGGCGTTGGTCAAATTGTTATTGAAAGAACCAAAAGGTGAGTGTTTGTACAAATGAGGTAAGCTCGGAATATTTTCAGCTGCATTGGGGAACAAGACAGGGGTGTCCCAGGGGGAGGGGGGAGGGGGGTATGGTACGGGGGGAGGGGGGTATGGGGGGAGGGGGGTAGGGGGAGGGGGGTATGGGGGAATAGGGGAGGAGGGAATAGGGGAGGAGGGAATAGGGGAGGGGGGATGGGGGAGGGGGGATAGGGGAGGGGGGATAGGGGAGGGGGGATAGGGGAGGGGGGGTAGGGGAGGGGGGATAGGGGAGGGGGGATAGGGGAGGGGGGATAGGGGAGGGGGGATAGGGGAGGGGGGATAGGGGAGGGGGGATAGGGGAGGGGGGATAGGGGAGGGGGGATAGGGGAGGGGGGATAGGGGCGGGGGATAGGGGAGGGGGATAGGGGAGGGGGGATAGGGGAGGGGGGATAGGGGAGGGGGGATAGGGGAGGGGGGATAGGGGAGGGGGGATAGGGAAGGGGGATAGGGGAGGGGGGATAGGGGAGGGGGGATAGGGGAGGGGGATAGGGGAGGGGGGATAGGGGAGGGGGGATAGGGGAGGGGGGATAGGGGAGGGGGGATAGGGGAGGGGGGATAGGGGAGGGGGGATAGGGGAGGGGGGATAGGGGAGGGGGGATAGGGGAGGGGGGATAGGGGAGGGGGGATAAGGGAGGGGGGGATAAGGGAGGGGGGATTAAGGGAGGGGAGGATAAGGGAGGGGGTGCACGCTAAGTTGTCCCTGTATGCTGATGACATTTTGTAGTGTATTTCTAACCGGGGTCTCAATGGGGGAAATAATGGGACTGCTCGGGCAATTTGGGCCTTTTTCGGGATGGATAAAAGTTGAATTTGGAGAAGAGCGATATACTTGTTTTGTTTCCTCTCCAGGTGCGCAGGAGCTGGCTGAGGGATTGTCGGCCCGTGTGGCGAGTACTCACTTCAAGCACCTGGGGATGAAGGTGGCTCGGGACTGGGACAAGCTCCGTAAATTGAATTTTACAAGCCTGGTGGGTAGGGTGAAGGCACATTTGTTGAGGAGGCGCAGCCTGCCCCTATCTTTGGCAGACTGGATGCAGGCGGTAAAGATGAATGTTATGCCCTGGTTTTCATTCTTATTCCAGTGTTTGCCAGTCTTTTTGCCAGTGGCGTTTTAAGGGTGTGGAACAATTGATTTTGTCGTTTGTCTGGGCAGGTAAGGTGGCGAGGATTTAGAAGACGGTGCTTCAGAGAGGGCACCAGTCAGGGGCGGGTTTGGCTCTTCCGAATCTGATGTATTACTATTGGGTGGCAAACGCTGAGAAAGTGTGGGGCTGGGGTAGGGGGCCGGAGGCAATGTGGGTGAAGATGGAGGCAGGCATTGGCAATGGCGCCACTCCTGTTTTCCCCAGGAAAATACTCGGGTAGTCCTGTGGTGTTAGCCACATTGAAGATTTGGAAGCAACTTCAGCAGCATTTTAAGTTAGGAGCGGAGTTGAAGCTGATGCCAATTCGAGAGAATCATGTGTTTGAGCCGGTGAGGCTGGATGCTAGGTTTCGGGAATCGGAGGAGGGGGAGGTAATGGAAATGAAGGACTTATTTTTGGAAAGGAGGTTTGTGAGTTTGCAGGTGTTGAAGGAGTAGTTTGGGATTCTGCAAGGGAGGACTTTAGGTATAGATATGCAGGCGCGGAACTTTGCAAGGAAGGTTTTCCCAACATTGCCGATGGCACCTCCCTCCTCGTTGTTGGAGGGGGTGTTGTCGGTGATGGGGTTGGAAGGGGAGGGGGGGGGAATCATCTCGGCAATTTATGGGAGGATTTAGGAAGAGGATATGGTGTCACTGGACAGAGTTAAGGCCAAATTGGGAGGAGGAGCTGGAGGTGGCATTGGAGGAGAGGTTATGGTGTGAGGTGTGGCAGAGGCCAAATGCCTCAACCTTGTGTCTGAGACTTGAGTTAACACAGCTAAAAGTGGTGCACAGGACGCACCTAACGAGGTTGAGGATGAGCCGGTTGTTTGAGGGGGTGAAAGACACTTGCGAACAATGTGGGAGAGGCCCTGCCAAACGTATTTGTATGTCCTGGTCCTGCTCAAAGTTGGAGAAATTTTGAAGGTGGTTTTTCAACACCATGTCGGCGATCTTGCACTTGGATTTGGAGCCCAGTCCCCTGGGGGCCATATTTGGGGTGACGGACTTGCCGGATCTGCAGACGGGAGTGGGGGCAGATGTTTTAGTCTTTGCCTCACTGATTGCTCGCAGGCAGATCCTGTTGGTGTGGAGGTCAGCTTCTCCGCCCTGTGCCTCGGTGTGGCTAGGGCACCTGATAGAGTTTTTGTATTTGGAGAAGGTTAAGTTTACCTTGAGGGGAGCGACTGAGAGGTTCCACGAGAGATGTGATCTCTTTATTCTTTATTTTAAAGCATTGGTTACCGTCAGGTATTGGGGTGTTGGTTGGCAGAGTGTGTGGAGGGGGTTGTTGTTCTTGTTGTTTTGCATTGCTTTGTTTTATGTATAAAATGTTAAAAAACAAATAAAAAATGTTTTTTTTAAAAAGGTGAAGGCGAGTTGGCAGTAGTTGGCTCAATAGAACAATAGATACGGGAAGAGGTAGGTGGCAAGAAGCCTGAAATTTAATGGAAGGTTGTAGACAAGAAATGAAAACAAAACTGGGTAGGCAAGCTACAAGATATTGAACCCGATTGGAGTGAGAGCGTGAGGTCCAAGCGGCTCACCTGTCACATTAAAGGTAAGCGAGCGTGGCATGGGTCCCAAAGTTTGGCCAGTTGGCAAAAGTGGCTCCCAGGAAATAAAGTTTGAATAACACTGTTGTAAGCGACCCACACCAAACTCACAAACTGTTACAAAACCAGGTGAAGCGACCCATACCAAACTCACAAACTGTTACAAAACCAGGTGAAAGGGGAAGCAATGCACATAAATAACCGAGAAAGGAAACCTGTGTCTGAAGAAGGGAAAGGTGGAATATGCTGAGACAGTAACGTGGTGTAACTTTGCGATTGTTAAAGGGAAGCAAATGTAAAAAAATCCACAAGTTGGTGGCTGAGATATTGCTAAATTTATTGTTAAATTTGTAACTGCCACAGTGGGGCTGGTTGCTTGGAGACCAGAATGTTGGTGGAAATCAGTTAATGTCTTGTTATCATGTAAGGGGCTGGAGAAGGAACTGTTTATGCAAGGTGATCAAACCCTGATAAGACTTCCAAAAACAAGTGGATGACGAGATCGGTGAAAGATTGGCCGACCATGGCTGACTTTGTGCACCCTCGGCATTGGTGAACAGACAAATGGTCAATCACTGACCCCCGAGAAGACAGGTTTGGTTTGTCTCGAGCCGATCATGCAAGCAGCATGCACAGGGCAGGGTATAAGAAATTGTGCACCAAGGTAATAGCTAGTTAGCTCAGGACAAAGTAATCTGATCAACTACCTGGAGACAGGAGGGAGAGGACCGATCACTCGTTCCTTTTCAGCTCTCGGACAAACCCAAGCAGCCTTGCCCACTTAGACAGGCGAGTATAACTGTTACCGAGTGGAAGATTTTCGAATGCTGAATAAATGCACTGTGTGCAAACAATCATTTGCTGTTTGTTGAGCTCATGATATCCAGAGTAAGCCAGGAGTAAAGAGTTAGCTCACAGATTAATTGGTGAGCCAGCCAGGAGGTTGGCACGTTGACCGAGTGGGCAAATGAATGTCAGATGCAGTATAATTTGGATAAACGTGAGGTTATCCACTTTGGTAGCAAAAACGAGAAGGCAGACTATTATCTGAATGGCCATAAATTAGGAGAGGACAACGTGCAACGAGACGTGGGTGTTCTCGTACACCAGTCACTGAAGGTAAGAATGCAGGTACAGCAGGTGGTAAAGAAGGCAAATGGTATGATGGCCTTCATGGGGAGAGGTTTTGAGTACAGAAGCAGGGATGTCTTGCTGCAATCATAAAAGGGCCTTGGTGAGGCCACACCTGGAATCTTTTTGGCAGTTTTGGTCTCCTTATCTGAGGAAGGATGTTCTTGCTAGAGAGGGAGTGCAGCAAAGGTTTACCAGGCTGATTCCTGGGATGGTGGCACTGATATATGAGGAGAGATTGAGTCGGTTAGGACTGTAGTTCCGAAGAATGAGGTGGAGATCTCATAGAAACCTATAAAATTCTAACAGGATTAGACAGGGGAGATGCAAGAAGGATGCTCCCGATGGTGGGTGTGTCCTGAACCAGCGGGCACAGTCTGAGGATACGGGGTAGACCATTTAGGACAGAGATGAGGAGAAATTTCTTCATCCAGAATGTGGTCGGTCTGTGGAATTCGTTACCATGGAAGGTTGTTGAGGCCAAAACATTGTGTGCTTTCAAGAAGCAGTTAGATATAGCACTTAATGGCGCAGGGGATCAAAGGATATGTGGGAAAAACAGGATTCGGCTATTGAGTTGGATGATCAGCCGTTATAATAGAGAATGGCGGAGCATGCTCGAAAGGCTGAATGGCCTCCTCCAGCTCCTATTTTCTATGTTTCTTTGAAGCTAGAGATACAAATAGAAAACCATGGAGGCATTTACAAGGTTACATAGGGAAAAAAAGGTGCTTCTTAAGGAGCTCTGGGTACAAGCCATTCTCCACAGTGGGAACCCGATAGAGGAGGCAGTAAGTGAACTCAGGGTCCATCCAGAAGTCAGTAAACTACCTGGAAACCAGAAGAGAACAGATCCTTGCGCTTTTGTAAGGGGCAACAAAAGTTGCAGAGAAAATAAAACTTTTTTTTATTTTAACGTGTTAACTCTGTACACAGCTCCCTACTGGGCGTTCTCTAGTCCCGTCGCTGCCTGACTGACGGACTCTATTTATACAAAGGCACATTGACTTAGTTAAAGTGGGAGGAAACCGCAGCACCCGGAGGAAACCCACGCAGACACGGGGAGAACGTGCAGACTTTGCACAGGCAGTGGCCCAAGCAGGAAATCGAACCTGGGATCCTGGCGCTGTGAAGCAACAGTGCTAACCGGTATGCTACGGTGCCGCCCACATTGCGGGGCTTGGTGAGGTCACACCTGGAATATCATGTGCAATTTTGATCTCCTTATCTGAGGAAGGATGCTATAGAGGGAGTGCAGCGGAGGTTTACCAGACTGATTCCTGGGATGGTGAGACTGAGGTATGAAGGAGATTGAGTCCGTTAGGACTGTATTCACTGGACTTCAAAAGAATGATGCAGGGGAATGACCCAGAGTAGTGAGCACATGAAATTGGTTACCACAGGAAGTAATTGAGGCCAAAACATTGTGAGCGGGATTCTTCGTTAGCCGGTGCTGAAATTGGGAAAGGCAATTGGGTGGACAATCGGTTCTGAGGTTCACTTGTGCTTTTAAAAATTGTGAAACTGGCATGGCGGCTGCTGCTGATGGAGAGAGAGGGAGTATGGAAGGTGTCCAACATCATCATAGTCTGTTGACAGTTGTACCGCTAGCTGGGAGGATTCTGCCAGGGATGGGGGAGTAGTGGAGGATGGGCAGGAGGTGGGTTGTGGGGTTGGGGTGGACGGGCATGGAACACCATTGTCGCAATTGCAAGGCAGCCATACAGCTGCGCACACCGCTAACGGCCCATTTTGAACCTAGGGCCACGGGATGTCCAGGTCTCCCCCCCCCCCCCAGGATACCCCCCTGGCCCCATCCGACCCATCAGTTGTTTTGGCTGGGATGAGTGTGTGTGGGGAGTGGAATGTGTATGTGCGGCTGCTGCTTGTCAGCCTCCAGAGTGTCGATCATGGACCCAGCGAATCTGGCACCGTTTTTCATTGGAATCGATTGTGTTCCACGTGGCACCGGTGCTAGCCCCTCCACGATAGCGGAATCGGTCCAGGTGCGGCGCCAGTTTTTCTGTCGAAAAAGTCCATGGATTCTGCATTGGCGTCAACACTTAGTCTCAGAAATGGAGAACCCCGCCCCGGATGTTTTCAAGAAGCAGTTAGATATAGCACTTAGGGCGAAGGGGATCGAAGGATATGAGGGGAAAGCAGGATTTATAATAATTATTATTATTATTGTCACAAGCAGGCTTACATTAACAGTGCAATGAAGTTACTGTGAAAAGCCCCCAGTTGCCACACTCCAGCGCCTGTTCGGGTACACAGAGGGAGAATTCAGAATGTCCAATTCACTTAACAAGCACATCTTTCGGGACTTGTGGGAGGAAACCGGAGCACCCGGAGGAAACCCATTCAGACACGGGGAGAATGTGCAGACTCCACACAGACAGTGACCCAAGCCAGGAATCGAACCTGGGACCCTGGAGCTGTGAAGCAACAATGCTAACCACTTTGCTACCATGCCGCCCATTAGACTATTGAGTTGGATGCTTCTATTTTCTATGTTTCTAGGTCGATGTTTCTATATGTACCCCCTTTGGAATTGCATTATAACCTTCCACACATCAGTAAACGGAGAGTAATTGCAGTTCACAATGTGGTTTTACTTTTAGCTGAAAGGTGTGCACTGAACACACCCAGTTAATTCAACATGTATTTGTTCAAATCACGGATGGGTCTTGAAGCCACACCCTTCTGATCAAAGAGGCAAGAGAGTTACAGCTGTCACCTTGGCAAACATCTGTGTTTACAGGAGTATCATTAACCACAAGATTTCTAGTAGAACGATTAAAACAAAATCACATGTTGGGGGACTGATTTTGTATATATCTACAATCCATGTGGAAGTCCAATCGATCTCCTCCAGCATTAAACTCTGTGCAAAAGATCAGAAAACTCACCAAACAATCAAATTCCAGTACTAGCAATTTCTGCAACCAATCACAGCTCCTGCATAAATGGAGAGCAACCTAACGCCACACTCCCTAGTACCCTGTGCATGATCCTATCTTCCAATGGGAAACCCAGGACAACCTTACCCTCACTGATCCAGTTTCAATCGGCTCTTAAGAATGGCACAGAGTTGCCCCACTGTCACCTGTCAAATCAAGCACAAGTGCCCCAGTTGAAGAGCATCACTTGTACAATAATAGTAGCCCAATTAAACTGAAAGATGTTTACAAAAAAGCAATCGAGTCCCATTTCCACAAAACCCAAAGGGATCTTAATGCCACAAAAGGAATCTGGGCTCTCACCAGATTGAGCAAAGAAAGGAGATGATATCACCACGTACACTATGTGACAGGCCCCACACAGAGCTCCCTATCAGCAACAGCTCGTCGAATCTATACACATACCCTCCAGTGGGTGGCATGACCCCAGAGGAAATGGAAATGGGGGGAAGTTGGGACCCCAGGGCAGTGGTTGGGGTACGGGGGGGGCACATAATGACCCCGAGGCCAGGAAGGAGGTGTGGGTGAAAGAGGGTACCCCCGGGGGAGGAGGGCACACAGGACCCCAGGGGGCAAGAGTGGGGGGTCAGACAGGATCCCGGGGGAGGTGGGGACGGTGAGACACCCCAGGGGGCAGCGGGACGCAGAGGGCAGGAGAGAGGGGGCAGTAGAGACCACACCCCCCCCCCCCCCCCCCCGGGCAGGAGCAGGGAGCAGTGGGATCCCCAGGGCAGGACCCTGAAGGGGGTGAGGGGGGCTCCGGAGGGTAGGGGACCAGACAGTAGGCCTACAAGAGTGGGGGAATCCCAGGGGAGGAGTATCCCGGAGGGAGGGGGACCTCAGGGGCAGGGAGATCCCAGGGACATGCCGGGTGTAGGGGACCCAAGAGCAGGGGCACCCCAGGATAGGGGGTTCCGTGGGTAGACGGACTCTGGAAGCAGGGGTACACTGGGATCCGGGACGGCAAGAGACATGGGGGCATGGGGACCGTGCAACTCTGGGGCTGGGGAACTTCGGGATCTGGGGGTGCAGGGAGTCCCCGGGATCCGGGGGGGGGCACCAGGAGGAGGGGGGCAGGGGGGATCCCGGGACGAGGGGGATCCCGGGACGAGGGGGATCCCGGGACGAGGGGGATCCCGGGACGAGGGGGATCCCGGGACGAGGGGGATCCCGGGACGAGGGGGTCAGGGGGATCCCGGGACGAGGGGGTCAGGGGGATCCCGGGACGAGGGGGGCAGGGGGATCCCGGGACGAGGGGGTCAGGGGGATCCCGGGACGAGGGGGTCAGGGGGATCCCGGGACGAGGGGGTCAGGGGGATCCCGGGACGAGGGGGTCAGGGGGATCCCGGGACGAGGGGGTCAGGGGGATCCCGGGACGAGGGGGTCAGGGGGATCCCGGGACGTGGGGGGCAGGGGGATCCCGGGACGTGGGGGGCAGGGGGATCCCGGGACGTGGGGGGCAGGGGGATCCCGGGACGTGGGGGGCAGGGGGATCCCGGGAGGAGGGGGGCAGGGGGATCCCGGGAGGAGGGGGGCAGGGGGATCCCGGGAGGAGGGGGGCAGGGGGATCCCGGGACGAGGGGGGCAGGGGGATCCCGGGAGGAGGGGGGCAGGGGGACACCGGGAGGAGGGGGGCAGGGGGATCCCGGGACGAGGGGGGCAGGGGGATCCCGGGACGAGGGGGGCAGGGGGATCCCGGGACGAGGGGGGCAGGGGGATCCCGGGACGAGGGGGGCAGGGGGATCCCGGGACGAGGGGGGCAGGGGGATCCCGGGACGAGGGGGGCAGGGGGATCCCGGGACGAGGGGGGCAGGGGGATCCCGGGACGAGGGGGGCAGGGGGATCCCGGGACGAGGGGGGGCAGGGGGATCCCGGGACGAGGGGGGCAGGGGGATCCCGGGACGAGGGGGGGCAGGGGGATCCCGGGACGAGGGGGGGCAGGGGGATCCCGGGACGAGGGGGGGCAGGGGGATCCCGGGACGAGGGGGGCAGGGGGATCCCGGGACGAGGGGGGCAGGGGGATCCCGGGACGAGGGGGGCAGGGGGATCCCGGGACGAGGGGGGCAGGGGGATCCCGGGACGTGGGGGGCAGGGGGATCCCGGCACGTGGGGGGCAGGGGGATCCCGGCACGTGGGGGGCAGGGGGATCCCGGCACGTGGGGGGCAGGGGGATCCCGGCACGTGGGGGGCAGGGGGATCCCGGGACGTGGGGGGCAGGGGGATCCCGGGACGAGGGGGGCAGGGGGATCCCGGGACGAGGGGGGCAGGGGGATCCCGGGACGAGGGGGGCAGGGGGATCCCGGGACGAGGGGGGCAGGGGGATCCCGGGACGAGGGGGGCAGGGGGATCCCGGGACGAGGGGGGCAGGGGGATCCCGGGACGAGGGGGGCAGGGGGATCCCGGGACGAGGGGGGCAGGGGGATCCCGGGACGAGGGGGGCAGGGGGATCCCGGGACGAGGGGGGCAGGGGGATCCCGGGACGAGGGGGGCAGGGGGATCCCGGGACGAGGGGGGCAGGGGGATCCGGGACGAGGGGGGCAGGGGGATCCCGGGACGAGGGGGGCAGGGGGATCCCGGGACGAGGGGGGCAGGGGGATCCCGGGACGAGGGGGGCAGGGGGATCCCGGGACGAGGGGGGCAGGGGGATCCCGGGACGAGGGGGGCAGGGGGATCCCGGGACGAGGGGGGCAGGGGGATCCCGGGACGAGGGGGGCAGGGGGATCCCGGGACGAGGGGGGCAGGGGGATCCCGGGACGAGGGGGCCAGGGGGATCCCGGGACGAGGGGGCCAGGGGGATCCCGGGACGAGGGGGCCAGGGGGATCCCGGGACGAGGGGGGCAGGGGGGTCCCGGGACGAGGGGGGCAGGGGGGTCCCGGGACGAGGGGGGCAGGGGGATCCCGGACGAGGGGGGCAGGGGGATCCCGGGACGAGGGGGGCAGGGGGATCCCGGGACGAGGGGGGGGCAGGGGGATCCCGGGACGAGGGGGGGCAGGGGGATCCCGGGACGAGGGGGGGCAGGGGGATCCCGGGACGAGGGGGTCAGGGGGATCCCGGGACGAGGGGGTCAGGGGGATCCCGGGACGAGGGGGGCAGGGGGATCCCGGGACGAGGGGGGCAGGGGGATCCCGGGACGTGGGGGGCAGGGGGATCCCGGGACGTGGGGGGCAGGGGGATCCCGGGACGGGGGGGGGCAGGGGGATCCCGGGACGTGGGGGGCAGGGGGATCCCGGGACGTGGGGGGCAGGGGGATCCCGGGACGTGGGGGGCAGGGGGATCCCGGGACGTGGGGGGCAGGGGGATCCCGGGACGTGGGGGGCAGGGGGATCCCGGGACGAGGGGGGCAGGGGGATCCCGGGACGAGGGGGGCAGGGGGTCCTGAGGGCAGGGGTTTCCGGGACGAGGGGGCGGTGGGGGGTCCGTGGGCAGGGGGGTTCCCGGGGGCAAGGGGTTCCCAAGGTCAGGGGATTCCCGGGGGCAGGGGGGTCCCGTGGGCAGGTGGGGGTCCCGGGGGGTGTCCGGGGGCAGGGAGGGAGGGGGTCCTGGGGGCAGGGAGGGAGGGGGTCCTGGGGGCAGGGAGGGAGGGGTCCCGGGGGCAGGGAGGGGCCCCGGGGGCAGGGAGGGGGTCCCGGGGGCAGGGAGAGGGTGCTGGGGGCAGGGAGGGGGTCCCGGGGGCAGGGAGGGGGTCCCGGGGGCAGGGAGGGGGTCCCGGGGGCAGGGGGGGTCCCGGGGGCAGGGGGGGTCCCGGGGGCAGTGAGGAGGTCCCGGGGGCAGGGAGGGGGTCCCGGGGGCAGGGGTGTGTCAGGGGCAGGGGGGTGTCAGGGGGCAGGGAGGTCAGGGGGCAGGGAGGTCCAGGAATATCTCCTTACCTGCTTGGGGTGGTCATAGTAAATTCCAACAGAGCTGAGCTTGGGCGCGATGCTGGTGATCTCGGTGAAGAGCCGGCCCGCCTCCCGGTAAGGACCCTGTTTGTATTTGTAGGCCAGGGTGAAGGCGCGGATGGGCGGCGGTCCAGAACGCACTGTCACCTCACAGAGTAAGCCCGAGTACCAGGCCAGGCCCAGCAGGCTGATGAGCAAGAGGGCGGCCAGCAGCACGGCGCTCAGGGCCAAGAGGTTCAACTCGGACATGGCTGCAGGGTGTTGGACAGGCCAGCCGGGGGACGCCGGGAGCTCCAATCAGAGCCCGAGGGGGGGGGCCTGGGAATCCAGAGCTCCAATCAGAGCCCGGGTGTGGAGCCTAGGAATCAGGAGCTCCAATCAGAGACCGGGGGCGTGGCCTGTGAATCGAAACCTCCAATCAGAGCCCCGGGGTGGGGCCTGTGAATCCAGACCTCCAATCAGAGATCGGGGGCGGGGCCTGAGAATCCAGAGCTCCAATCAAAGCCCGGGGTCGGGGCCTGGGAATCGTCATCTCCAATCAGACCCCGGGGGCGGGGCCCTGGCAAGCTCCAATCAGGGGCAGGGTGAGGGATGCTGACTCGCGCAGATGCTGCCAGATGTTCCTGAGAAAAAGCACCAGGGAATCTCATAAATTTGATTTGATTTATTGTCACATGTACTGAAGTACAGTGAAAAGTATTTTTCTGCGACCGAGAGCAAGTACACAGTACGTACATAGTAGACAAAAGAATGATAAACAGAGAACAGTGACAAATGGTACATCGACAAACAGCGATTGGTTACAGTGTGGAACAAAGCAAATACATGAGCAAGAGCAGCACAGGGCATTGTGAATAGTGTTCTTACAGGGAACAGATCAGTCCAAGGGGGAGTCGTTGAGGAGTCTTGTCGCTGTGGGAAAGCTGTTCCTATGTCTGGATGTTCGGGTCTTCAGACTTCTTTACCTTCTGCCTGATGGAAAGGTTTGCAAGAAGGCAATGCCTGGGTGGGAGGGGTCTCTGATAATGCTGTCTGCCTTCCTGAGGCAGCAGGAGGTGTGGACAGAAACAATGTGAGGGTGGCAAGCTTGTGTGATGCGTTGGGCTGAGTTCACCACACTCTACAGTTTCTTGCATCTTGGGCCAAGCAGTTGCCATACCAAGCTGTGATGCAGCTAGATAGGATGATCTCTGTAGCACATCTGTAGAAGTTTGTGAGAGTCGATGCAGACATGCCGAATTTCTTTAGCTTCCGTAGGAGCAAAAGGCCGAAATGTTCCATGGACCTGATGGGTTGCATCCCAGGATATTAATGGAAATGGCGATAGAGATAGTGGATGCACTGATAGTGATATTCCAAAAATCCTTACATTTAGAAAAGTCCCAGAGGATTCAAAAAATGAGGGAGACAATAAAACAGGTAATTTTAGGCCAGTTAGCTTAACTTCTAACATTATTAAGCATGTAATAACGGAGCATTTAGAAAAACATTAAATAATCAAGCAGTGTCAGCATGGCTTGATGGGGGGGTGGGGATTGGGGGGGTATCTTGCCTGACAAATTTATTAGAATTATTTGAGGTGGTAACGAGCAGGATAGGTAAGGGAGAACCAATAGGTGTAATATTTCCAAAAAGCGTTCGATAAAGTACCACATAAACAGCTGCTTAATAAGATAAGAGCGCATGGTGTTGGGGGTAGTATAGTAGCATGGATAGAGGATTGGCTAACTGATAGAAGACACAGAAAGTTAGAATAAGAGGGGAATTTTCAGGATGGTAACATATAATTAGTGGCGTATCACAGGAATCAGTGCTGGGGTCACAATTATTTGCAATATATATTAATGACTTAGACAAGGGAAGTGAATGTACTACTGCCAAGTTTGAGAATGACACAAAAATACGTGGGAAGGCAAGGGATGAGGATGACGCAAAGTCTCAGAGGGTTAGGTGAGTGGGTAAAAACTTGTCAGATAAAATATAATGTAGGAAAGTGAAGTTATGCACTTTAGTGGGTAGAATAAAGGAGCTGAATATAATTTAAACAGAGGAAGACTGCTGAAAGCTGAAACACAAAAGAATTTGGAGGTCCTCATGCATAATTCACAAAAGGTTAGCATGCAAGTTTAGCAGGTGATAGCGAAGGCAAATGGAATGTTGGCCTTTATTTCCAAGGGAATGGAGTATAAAAATAAGGACATTTTCCTAAAACTACAAGGCACTAGTTAGACAACTGTGGACAGCTTTGATCCCCTTATCTAAGAAAAGATTTCCTGGTATTGAAGGCAGTCCAGAGAAGGTTCATTAGGTTGATCCCAGGTGTGGAGGGATTTTCTTATCAGGGGAGGTTGACTAGGTTGGACCTCTACTCATTGGAGTTTAGAATAAGAAATGACCTTATTGAGACATATAGGACTCTCAAAGGCTTGACAAGATAGATGCTTTGAGGTTGTTTCCCCTTGTGAGAGAATATAGGACCAGCGAGCATAATCTCAGAGTAAGGAGTCGTCTATTTAAGACAACGATGAGGAGGGGATTTCTTCTCTCGGAGGGTACTGGAATTCTTTACCGCAGAGAGCTGTAGAGGCTGAGACATTAAGTATGTTCAAAGTTGAGATCGACAGACTTTTAATCAGTAAGGGAATCAAGTTTTATGGGGATAGGGTGGGAAAGTGGAGTTAAGGGTTATCACATCTGATCAGACATGATCTCATTGAATGGCGGAGCAGACTCTATGGGCCGAATGGCCTACTTCTGCTCCGACGATCTTATGGCCTGATTCTTTTTCTGCTGCTCTTGGTGGAACGACTCCGGTCGTTTGTTGAAAAAAGCTGGTCCTGGACAGCGCTCTGTCGTCAGGAGAAGACGGTTCACTCCACTGGGCTCCAGTCCTGCGCACTGCTTTATCTGGCACGCATGCACGGCAAGGCTGGCAATCTCAAAAGTCCATCAATTTTAAAACCCAGTTGCAGCCGTTGGGCGTTACTCCTGTGTTCGGGAATGCCGTGACCGAGCACCTCGACCCTCCACGAACGACATGATCGGCTTGGAACCAATCGCGCAGAACTGCACAAATCCCAGCCAATGGGAAGTTTACGAGAGGCCCTGAGAGCAGGACCCCAGCTGTGTGGACCAGGTAGCTGAAGAATAAAGAGCTGTTGTATTTTGTTCTGGGTCTGTTATCTAACTGCCTTTCCATTTTGTCAATAAACCCCGTTGTTTATTACTGGAGCCTCCAGTGTGGGTCTTGAACCACTATATTGCCAACGAGATAAAGATTTTCGATCGCAGCCAACTGTTGTGGGCCAGGGTTTAGAGAACCCCAAAGTATATCATGGAGTTCACCTGACCCACAACTTTTAATAGATTGTGGTATGGGGAGCACACAGCCCATTCTACAGGTGTGGTTCAGCAGAAATGGAAAAGTAATTTTTAAAGCAAAACAATGTTTATTCTATGAACTCAAGTTAACCTTTTTAAAACATACAGTGAACATCTTAGCAACCATTAATTCAAAGGCAACCCCTAAAGAATACAACACTAAATAAATGTTTGCAGGATTGCATTGAGAAAGTGGGACAATCAGCTTTCATTTCCAAACTGGATTTACTTAAAGGTTACTGGCAGGTACCTTTATCCGATAGGGCGAAGGAGAATTCAGCTTTGGTGGCTCCATTTGGCACGAAAAACGCCCTAGCCACATTTCAACGGTTAACTAACAAAGTTTTAGGATTACCCAATTGTGCGTCTTCTGCCATCGGGCAGGAGATAGAGAAGTCTGAGAACACGCACGAACAGACTCAAAAACAGCTTCTTCCCCACTGTCACCAGACTCCTAAATGACCCTTTTATGGACTGACCTCACTAACAGTATACCCTGTATGCTTCATCCGATGCCAGTGCTTATGTAGTTACATTGTATATCTTGTGTTGCCCTATAATGTATTTTCTTTTATTCCCTTTTCTTCCTATGTACTTAATGATCTGTTGAGCTGCTTGCAGAAAAATACTTTTCACTGTACCTCGGTACACGTGACAATAAACAAATCCAATCCAATCCAATCCAATCCTTTAAGCTTTCCTTTTAACATCCATAAGACTTAAAACACCGTTTACCAGAAGCAAATCAGGTTAAAGTCACTACTGTTATTGGTTTTAAATTACCAGGATCGATTACAGTCTTTGGATTACAGAGAGATTCATACACCTTCTGGCTGTGACTGCAGCTATCATAGAACATAGAACATAGAACATAGAACAGTACAGCACAGAACAGGCCCTTCGGCCCTCGATGTTGTGCCGAACAATGATCACCCTACTTAAACCCACGTAACCCAACAATCCCCCCATTAACCTTACAATACGGGCAATTTAGCATGGCCAATCCACCTAACCCGCACATCTTTGGACTGTGGGAGGAAACCGGAGCACCCGGAGGAAACCCACGCACACACGGGGAGGACGTGCAGACTCCACACAGACAGTGACCCAGCCGGGAATCGAACCTGGGACCCTGGAGCTGTGAAGCATTGATGCTAACCACCATGCTACCGTGAGGCCCTATCCTGCTCTGAAAACGAAACTAAAACACACCCTGCAGCCTGCTCAAAATCGAAAGTAAACAGCCCAGCTTCACCCACTCTCTGACATCACTGCAGTGGTAAACACTCATTTCTTAAAGTTACTGCAGATATTTATATTCACAACCATTTATAAACATCCATTTCTTAAAGGTTCTCTCATATGACACCTCCCCCCAAGAAAAAAATAAACCATCAACTTCAAGATGGTTTCATTTTTCACCTTTTCACTATTCTTTAAGAAATGTACACAGTAAATATACTTTTTCATTTCAAAAAACAACACACGCAAACAGGTATAATAATATAGTCCATTTTTTTTTGTTCTTCCTCCAACTGAAACTGCTTCCATTCATCACATTCGTGAAAAGCATCAGCTATCACATTTTCTCATCCCGCCACATGTACTATTTTTAAATGAAATGGCTGCAACAATAAACTCCAGCGAAACAGCCTTGCATTGTTATTCCGGATTCGCTCCAAAAACGTCAACGGATTATGATCAGTATATATAATGGTGTCAGACGGATTGCTGGTCACATTAATGTGAAAATGTTGCAAAGTCAGCACCAAAGTCAAAGTCTCTTTCTCAATCGTGGAATACTTCTTCTGGTGGGAATTCAATTTCTTTGAAAAGTAACCAATACGCCGCTCTAGCCCTTCGTCGTCATCTTGTAGAAGCACCGCACCTACACCCACATCACTCACATCAACCACCACTTTGAATGGTTTTGTGTAATTTGGTATGGCTAACACAGGAGCAGTGGTCATCACAGCCTTCAGGCCATCAAATGCCTGCTGACACTCCGCTGTCCACTGGAATTTGTTACGCTTCATGAGCAAGTCCATCAGTGGAGCGACCTCACTGCTAAAATTGGGTACAAATTTCCGGTAAAATCCACTCATACCAAGAAATCTCATTATTTCCCGTTGTGTCGAGGATATCGGAAACTCCCCAATAACTTTTGTTTTCACATCCTGTGGGACCATTCGACCCTGTCCGATTGTATGGCCAAGTGACTTGGGCCTTTCCAAATTCACTTTTGGCTAGGTTTATCACCAAACCCGCCTCCTGAAGTCAATCGAGTAACTCCATCAGATGTTTTAAATATTCTTTCCGTGTCTGGCTAAAAATTACCAGATTGTCGATGTATTCCGCACAATCGGGTAATCCTGAAACAATTTTGTTAGTTAACCGTTGAAATGTGGCTGAGGCGTTTTTCGTGCCAAATGGCATAACATTGAATTGGTATATACCATCTGGAGCCACCAAAGCTGAAATCACCTTCGCCCTGTTGGATAAAGGTACCTGCCAGTAACCTTTAAGTAAATCCAGTTTGGAAACAAAAGATGATTGTCCCACTTTCTCAATGCAATCCTGCAAATGTGGGATAGGATAAGAGTCCGTTCTTGTAACTGCATGAACCTTTCTATAGTCCACACACAACCGTTGGGTACCATCTGGTTTTGGTACCATCACTATGGGTGAGCTCCATTGGCTGCAATCCACTTCAATTATGTCATTTTTAAGCATACTCTCAATCTATTTGTTAACCTGTGCCAATTTTAAAGGGTTAAGTCTGTATGGATGTTGTTTGATCAGAACAGCCTTTCCCACATCTACACCATTTTAGTACTTCCCAATTTATCTCCACAGACTTGCCCATGTGATATCAATAACTCTTTCAGGTCAGTTCATTTTTCCTCTGGAAGGTATCTCAACAATTTATCCCAATTTTTAAGAACATCCTCTTTTTCCAATTTAATTTGAGGTATGTCAAATTCAGAGTCATCTGAATTTGGTTCGTCACTTTGAGTTAGAATCATTAAAACCTCCTTTTTCTCTCCTTCCCTTTCAAAATACCTTTTCAGCATATTCACATGACACACTCGGTGAGTCTTCCTTCTATCTGGGGTTTTTAACCACATAATTCTCACACTTAATTTCCTTTCAATCTGATAAGGTCCACAAAACCTAGCTCTTAAAGGCTCACCTACCACTGGTAACAACACTAAAACTTTATCTCCACTGGCAAAACTACAAACTTTGGATTTCTTGTCCGCGACCCGTTTGATCACATTTGTGCAACTTTTAAATGTTGTCTAGCCAATTCACCTGCTCTATTTAATCATTCCCTAAAATTTGACACGTAATCCAATAATGTAATTTCCGATTTCTCACTCACCAATTTTTCCTTAATCAATTTAAGTGGGTCTCTTACCTCATGACCAAAAATTAGTTCAAAAGGACTAAATTTGGTTGACTCATTAGGTGCATCCCTAATTGCAAACAGGACGATTGGAATCCCTTTATCCCAATCCTCTGGATAATCGTGACAATAAGCCCTCAACATTGTCTTTAATGTCTGATGCCACCTTTCTAATGCTCCCTGCGATTCTGGATGGCACGCAGTTGATTTAAATTGTTTTATTCCTAAGCTATCCATAACTTCTTTGAAATTTTACTGGAGGTGAAATTAGATCCTTGGTCCGATTGTATTTCTGTGGGTAGTCCATATCTAGTAAAGAATTTAAGTAATTCCTCCACAATCTTTTCAGCTGTAACATTACGTACTGGAATGGACTCTGGAAACCTAGTAGACACATCCTTATAGTCAAAGGATATTGATTCCCACTTTTTGTTTCAGGAAGCGGTCCTACGCAATCAATTAGGACCCTTGTAAAAGGTTCCTCAAATGCTGGAATGGGTATTAAGGGCCCTGGTTTTATCACTGCTTGAGGTTTCCCTATCACTTGACATGTGTGACATGATTGACAAAATGTAACTGCATCTTTATGTAGTCCAGGCCAATAAAAATGTTTTTGGATTTGAGCTTTAGTTTTCCTTATTCCCAAATGACCTCCCGCTGGTACCTCATGTGCAACTCGCAACACCTCCTTTCTATTCCCTACCGGCAATACTACTTGATGAACTTCTGCCCACTTTTTATCCGCCTGCATATGTGAAGGTCTCCATTTTCTCATCAAGACATTACTTTTACGGTAATAACACTCTGGTATACACTCAGATTCCTCTTCTGTGTATGCTTTCTGAAACATCCGTTTTATTTCTATATCTTTCTGTTGTAACTCCGCCAATTTTCCTGAACTAAAAATATCCTCCTCATCCTCCACCTGTTCTTGTTCTTTTTCAACCATCTGATCAAAAATCATTTCTGATAATTGCACTTCAACTTCATCTTCACGCTTTGATTTATCCTCTTGTCTGAACCTGTGACTTTGCGACCTTGTTACTACACAATCCGGAAAAATCCGAGGATATTCGTCCTTCAACACTTCAGTTGTCTGATTTTCCACTGGCTTATCAACCACAGTAGGCATCACTCCCACCTGCGATCCAGCTATATCACTACCCAAGATAAACTGTATTCCTGGACAAGATAGTTTTGCTATTACTCCTACGACCACTTCACTACTCTTCACTGGACTTTCCAACCTTACCTTATATAATGGAACACTACTCCTCTGACCCTGAGTTCCACATATTACCACCTTTTCTGGCAACATTCTTCCCAAACTGCATAACTCCTCATCTCTTACCATTAAAGATTGACTAGCTCCTGTATCTCTTAAAATTGTGACTTCTTCACCTGCTCCTCCTGATACACATGAGTAAACTTTACCCACACAAGTAAATTCGTTAAAGAGATCTGGCATCTTCTTATCAATCACCTCTTGATCAGGTTGTACAATCTTTTGCACCTCCTTCAGTTCACTTGGGCTTTCCTTTACCACTTTCACAAACCCCACTGTCTTGTTTTGTTTTACCACATCAGCCTTCCCAGTGCTTTCTTCAGCCACCAACACTGGGACTTTACATGGCCAAGTTTATTACAGTGAAAACATTTGAAACTTTTCATGTCACTTCCACCTTCCTGGATTTCTTTTTTAGCCTGAGGTACGCTCTCCTTATTATCTCCCATCAGATGACCTTTACCTTTTCCACTTGAGTATTTCTCATGCCCCCAGTTTCTATCCCTCACAGGCTGAAACTGATGTCAGAAACCAAACTTTGATTTATGAACTAATTCATAATTATCTGCCATTTCTGCTGCTAATCTCGCAGTTTTAACTCACTGTTCTTCCACATGAGTTCTCATTACATCAGGAATTGAACTTTTAAACTCCTCCAAAAGTATAATTTCTCTGAGAGCTTCATACATTTGGTCTATTTTCAAAGCCCTTATTCACCTATCAAATTACTCTGTTTGAGCCTTTCAAACTCCATGTATGTTTGCCCAAATTCTTTCCTTAAATTTCTAAACCTTTGTCTGTCGGCTTCAGGCACGAGTTCATATGCACCTAAGGTGGATTTTTTCACCTCATACGTCTCAGATACCTCCTCCGATAGTGATGCAAACACTTCACTCGCCCTACCTACCAGCTTTGTTTGAATTAGTAATATCCACATGTCCTGTGGCCATTTAATTTTTTTAGCTACCTTCTCAAATGAAATGAAAAAGGCTTCTACCTCCTCGTCAAACCTTGGCAATGTTTGGACATATTTAAATAGATTCCCACCAAGCCTTTGACTTTGACGCTCTTTCTCACTATCCTCATCACTATCAACCAACTTTACACCTTTACACCTGCCAATTTTAACTGACTGTCATGTTTCATGGCCATTTTCTGAAGTTCAAACTCTCTCTCTTTATCTTTTTCCCTGATCTGTATCTCCATTTCTCTTTCTTTTTCATCTCTATCTCTTTCGTATTCAAGCTGCTTTAATTCTTTCTCATGTTCCATTTGTTTAATTTGCAACTGAATTTTTGCCATTTCCAATGAGTCAAACTGTATCTCAGGCAACTTTAAATGCTTAGCCACTACCATAATTACCTCATCTTTTCGCATTTTGTCAGGTAATGTTAACTGCAATGTTTTTGCCAAATCTAACAGTCTGTTTTTAGTCTCTGTCCATAAGGTACTGCGTGTGACAGTCTCCACCCCCAAAAACTTCAGAGCCTCTGAAAGAGCCTGTAACCGTCTCCACCCCCAAAAACGTCAGAGCCTCTGAAAGAGCCATTGTCCACAACACACTCCCCACTTAAATTAGAATACCACACCTGAAAAGCAGGTCACCCCTCACTGTCTTTCAGTTCATTAAGCCAATCCAATAGATAGACTGTTATCGCCCTCGAGCCCCCAATTTGTTATGGGCCAGGGTTTAGAGAACCCCAAAGTGTATCATGGAGTTCACCTGACCCACAACGTTTTCTAGAGTGTGATATGGGGAGCACACGGCCCACTCTACAGGTGTGGTACAGCAGAAATGGGAAAGTAATTTTTAAAGCAAAACAATGTTTATTCTATGAACTCAAGTTAACTTTTTTAAAACATAGAGTGAACATCTTAGCAACCATTAATTCAAATACAACCCCCAAAGAATACAACACTAAGTAATCCTTTAAGCTTTCCTTTTAACATCCATGAGACTTAAAACACCGTTTACCAGAAGCACATCAGGTTAAAGTCACTTCTGTTATTAGTTTTAAATCACAAGGATCGATTTACAGTCTTTAGATTACAGAGAAAGATTCATACACCTTCTGACTGTGATTGCAGCTATCCAGCGCTGAAAATGACACCCTGCAGCCTGCTCAAAAAACGAAAGTAAAATTCTGACAGCCCAGCTCCACCCACTCTCTGACATCATTGAAGTGGTAAACACCCACTTCTTAAAGGTACTCTCACTACAGATATTTATATACACACCCATTTATAAACACCCTTTTCTTAAAGGTACTCTCACATGACACGACCGTCGTTGTGAATCAAATGGGGAGGGAAGGAACAGTTGGGAATGTCGAGTAGCTCCAACAAGAGTCTCAATAATTTAAACCGTGAGTGGAAATGCCTATCATTGGGAATCTAGAGCCATTTGACCAAGGGGTTGAGGATTGGAGTCAGTACATCGCAAGGCTACGTTTTCTTTACCACAAATGTGATCACAGGTGAGGGAAAGCAGAAGGTGATACTTCTGACAGTTTACAGGCTCCAAACCCAACTCAAAGACATTTGACCAGATAGTGAAATTGGTAAAAGAACATTTCAACTCAAAGCCCTCGATTATCCTACAGCGTTACAAGCTTAACTTTGCAGTGAGGGACCATGAAGAATCTGTCTCAACTTTCATAGGCAGACTTTGTTTGCTTGTCAGCCTGTGAGTTTTGGACTGTGCTTGGTAATGTGTTGTGTGATCGGCTGGTTTGTAGAATCCATAACCTTAATATCCAGAAAAATCTTCTGGCAGAGATTGCAATTACGGAGTGCAGGTGCGGTGACTGTAGTGGTGATCAGACCTCCCAATATCTTCATGCAGGAACGCCGTTTTGAAGCTTGAAGAGTACTATAGCCAGGCCTTCAACATACACCGGGAAATTTTGAAGATACTCGGGACAGCCTGGACCCCAGTGGCATACAGAGGGCAGGAGGCCAACCTGCCTTTGGTTGTTGTGGAAGGATATAGGCCCTTTACAGAAGATCAGGCTCAACTGGCTTCAATCTTCAAAATATCTGCTAGCGTCCTCTGTAAGAGTGTTTCCAAGGCCTGAGTATTGAGCCAGCCGTATAGCTATGGCTAAGCTTAATAAACAGAGAGCAACAGACACAACAACCTGGTTAAGACGGCTTTATTATCCCAAGCTTGGTTTTGTGTACACGAGAGAGTGATCTGGATAAATGCCAAGATCAATCTGCCTAACACTGATGAAAACACATTAATTATAGGATTTTCCAAAAATCAATAGCCCACCCCAGTTGGGCTTGATCCAATTCTTCGAGCTCTCACTTCTATATTATCCAGTAAAATTACTTTAAACAAAATGATGACTTGTGATCAGCTCATGATTTAACCCCATCCTGTCACCTGTTGTTTACCAGGATCTTGTGTCCATTCTAAAGTTGTTTTTCGGACATTGCCAACCTTGTATCGTAGTCAGTTCCTGTCCATCTCATTGTTCATCCAGATGCAGGATCCAAAGCTGGTTTCCTCTTTACTCCATGGATTGTTTGAGACAGGATATTGGGGCCACTGATAAAAACTGTTTGCCATGCAATTTGCTGACCACACAATCCTGTTTGTCTCAAAAATATGGGCAAGTTAGCTAGCTTAAATCCCATCATGCATTTTGGCCACTGCTTGTAGCTAGAGTTTAATGATTATCACTGCTATGTCCTAAAATACAGGTTTAATGGTTAATAATGATTTCTGGGTATACTTTCTATGATTGATCTCAATCCATAATAAACTAAATTATGTAGAACTATTCTAGTGTTATCCTTGCTATTCAGTTTTAAGAGGTCTCATTTCTGGACACCCCTTTCATCCTCGAAGATATCTTCAGGAGGTATGAAAACGTAATCCGCAAAGAATTGGGCTGGATTAAAGGCGCAAAAGCCAAGATAAAGGTTAATCTGGATGTGACACCCGAATTCCATAGGCATTGCATTAGCAGATTGAAGCTGAACTAAAGATATTGGAAGAGCTGAGGATAATCAAATTTTTGTTTTCTGAGTGGGTGGCGCTTAATCTTGATCATTCAACAAGGATTTGTGGGGAACAAAATTTGACCATGAATCAAGCTGCCAAGTTGATCGCTATCCGATTGCCTGAATTGAAGACCTCTACAAGTTGGTGGGGGGGCCTCACCTGTTCAAAATTGGACCTCAGTCGCAGCTACCTGCAACTGGAATTGGATGAGGAGGCTCAGAGGTTTGCTACAATCAATATCCACAAAGGCCTCTTCCAGTATACTAGACTGCCTTTTGCTTCAGCCTGTGCTATTTTTCAGCACACGATGGAAAATCTCCACCAGGGAATTCCCATGGTGATGATTTAACTTGATGACGTGCTAGTCACCGGCACTACATCAGAAGAACACATGGCCATCCTAGAGGAAGTATTAAGTACTAGGGTGGGTAGACAGGGTGGATAGCAAGACGTTTTTTCCCAGATTGGGGGACTCAATTACTAGGGGTCACGAGATCAAGGTGAGAGGGGAAAGGTTTAAGGGAGATATGCGTGGAAAGTTCTTTACGCAGAGGGTGGTGGGTGCCTGGAACGCATTTCCAGCGGAGGTGGTAGAGGCGGGCACAATAGCGTCATTTAAGATGTATCTAGACAGATACATGAATGGGCAGTGAGCAGAGGGATACAGATCCTTAGAAAATAGGCAACAGTTTTAGATAGAGGATCTGGATCGGCGCAGGCTTGGAGGGCTGAAGGGCCCTGTGCTGTAATTTTTCTTTGTTCTTTGTTCTTTGTACTTTGAAAAGGTTTTGTGATGCAGAGATCTGCTTAAAATGCGCAAAAAAAGTACTTTTCAGGCCTCAGACATGACTAGCCTGGGAGGTAAATTGCTCATGCAGATATGTCAAGTCACCTGTCCCTACCCAGCATCATTCCAACACCACCTATACACCAGGCTATAATTCTAGCTTTAAAATTTCTCGGCACCCTGCCAGTGTCCACAAGACACATCCGCAGCTGAACCCAAAGAGACCCTGGGCGGGATTCTCTCAGCCCACGCAGGGTCGGAGAATCGCCGGGCCGGGGGCAATTCGCGTGATGCCGCCCCGACGCTGGGCCGCCGATTCTCCAGTCACCGGAGATTCGGCGCCATTGGCACAGCGTGGTTGGCGCGGCGCCGGACGGGGGTGATTCACCAGTGGCCGATCAAAAAAACCCGAGTCCTGCTGGAGCCGTTCACATCTGGTCTTACCCAGCAGGACCTCGGCATCCATCGTGTCTGGGGCAGCCTGGTAGGGAGGGAGGGGGGGTCCAACCCGGGGGGAGGGCCTCCACTGTAGCCTGGCCCGCAATCGGGGCCTACCGATCAGCGGGCCGGCTTCTCGTGGTGGGGGCCTCTTTTGCTCTGCGCCGGTCCCTGTAGCCCTACGCCATGCTGCGTCAGGGCCGGCGCGGAGAAGGACGCGACCGCGTATGCGCGCATTTGCGCCGGTCGCAGTGTGCATGCGTACCGGTCGCTGCGCACAAGCGGAGATCCGCGGGCCCATTTGATGCCCTTATCGGCAGCTGGAGTGACGTGGGTCGCTCCAGTGCCGTGCCAGCCCCCTGTAGGGCAGAGGATCGCTACACTTAGCGGTCTGATGACGCCGTCGTTAAACTCTCCAGTTTGTACGACTGCGTCAACACTCTGCCTTCAGATGGGAGAATCCCACCCCCTATTCTTTCAAAGGTCAAATGAAATATACAGTCAGGCTGGTGTTAAGAGAAATCTGAACTGCTTAGGCTCTATCTCACTCGTCAGCACGAGTTGACATTTGAAGATGATGTAATGCTCTGGGGATCATGCGTGGCCATCCCGCCTCATATCAGGGGGGCCCTTCTTCGAGAGCTGCATAGAACCCACCCAGGGCAGACAAAGATGAAGATGTTGGGGCACAGTTACATCTGGTGGCCAGGCATAGATAAAGCCATTGAACTAGTAAAACATTGCCACCTTTGCCAAATACAACAATCTTTGTCACCTTCTCCCAACCTTCATCCCTGGGAATGTCAAAATCGTGGACCAGGGTCCATGTTGATTTTGCTGGCCCGTTTCTGGGCAAAATGTTTTTGATTCTAATGGATGCCCACTCTAAGTCACTATCGGTTCAAGAGATGAGGACTACCACTTTGGTAGCCATGATGTTTGAACCAAGTGTTTGCCATTCATGGGCTTCCCAAGTGATAGATTATTGATTTATTGATCCAATTATTTATTAATGTCTTTAGGTACTGATTGAATGTATAGCGAAAGAATGGAATTATTCAAAATGCCATGACTGTGAAAAGATCGTCATTGTTCCAGATAATGAATCAACTATTGAACTTTAGGGTCATGTCTGTAGAAATTCAGACATTGTTTCAATGAATGTTTCATATAATGAATAGACCATTGTATTCCAGAGCATTTAGCAATAAGAATGTTTCAAATAATTAGTTACAGCAAGGTTGATAGCCAGCTGAGGATTGAGAATCTCATTCTCGTAAGGCGGCACACGTCGACACTAAATTATTCCTGACTGATGCCAGTCAATCTTAAATAATGGCCAATGTTTAATTAGTAAATTGTCCTCTAAATAATGGACATCGATTTGAAAAAACCAGGAGGTCTCAGCTGAGAATTAGAAACCAATGAGAGTAAATGAGGGACTCTACCATTGATAAGGATTCATTTAAAAGTAAGACCTCACGGTCAAAGGTTTGTTCCTGAGTTCCTGCCTTCCTGAATTCTTGAATTATTCCGTTTGTTTATTTTAAAGTGATTTCTTTATGTTTTTATGATTAATGATTTCCTTTGCCATGTATTTGGCCAACTCATGTACTGTTTGACATTTTGTTTTAAGTTTTGATTTAGTTCTTTTGCAAGTGTATTAAAGTGAATAATTAGTAATGAAGTTGTATTTTGGACACCTCCAATCAACCGGACAATCAACTCTTATTAGAAGATAGAATAAGAGATCCTTTACCAAGCCAATTGTTTTGGATAACGGCGCCCCCCCTTCACCAGCAAAGACTTCCAGGTTTTTGTATGAGCCAGTAACATGCAACACATGAGAACAGCCCCTTCGCCAGAGGTTTGCTAATTTTTTGTTGTTATATAACTCAACCCCTCATTCAACCACGGGAATCGCACCAGCTGAGCTGATCACGGCCATTGATTGAGAACCCAATTGGATCCTGTGTTTCCAAATTTGTTGGGGAGGGTGGAGGCACATCAGGCCTCCCAGAAGAGTCAGCAGCCAGAGCAGAGGGACGACAGGTCATTCTGGGTGGGAACCCAGTTTTGGTGTGTAATTTCGCCTCAGGTTTTCCTTAGCTAGAAAGACAGATTATGGCTCAGTCAGGGTCGGCGTCTATGTAGTCAATGTTTACGGAAGACTATGAAAAAGCATGTAGACCTCTTGAGGAGTCAAGGGGCGACAACCCCCAACTTGGAGTCGACAAGTCCAGCGAGCATCATGAATAGTACTGTAAGGGCAGCAGGGTGGCGCAGTGGGTTAGCCCTGCAGCCTCACAGCGCCGAGGTCCAAGGTTCGATCCCGGCTCTGGGTCACTGTCTGTGTGGAGTTTGCACATTCTCCCCGTGTCTGCGTGGGTTTCGCCCCCACAACCCAAAAAAGATGTGCAGGCTAGGTGGATTGGCCACGCTAAATTGCCCCTTAATTGGAAAAAATGAATTGGGTACTCTAAATTTTTTATTTTTTTTAAATGAATAGTACTGTAAACCTAGTCCAGTCAAGTGGAGCCAGGAACTCCCATTTCTGTTCAACCAGCTGCACCTGTTGAGACCGGCGAGGCCAGTTCGCTTGACTTTGAAGTGGTGCCTCCTGAGGCAGAACCGACTGTTGACCACTCGATCGCCTAAAAGAGTGCAGAGACTGTGGCTGGGCTACAGAAGCCCATGAGGACCCAGGGGTCTCTGAGTTTTTGATTGACTCTCTTTCTCCTGTTGTCTCTGTTAACATTTGTAACTTCTGCGCATAGTTTTTGTGATAGTTGTAACAAGGTGCTTAAGTGAGGGAGAGATGTGGAAGTGTGGCCCCTTTAAGGGGGTGGGCTCCACAGACCATGTGACCAGCTCGGGGCCAATCGCACTGGAGTGTGTGAACCACGGCCAATAGGGGAGCCTCCAGTGTATGTCTCGAGCCACCACAATTAGTATGTTGGTGCAGCAAGTAATTAGCAAAGCCAATAGAATGTCATAATTTATTGCAGGAAGAATTAAACACTAGAACAGGGAGGTTATGCTTCAGTTATACGTGGTAATGGTGAGATCACATCTGCAGTACTGTGTCCAGCATTGGATTCCTTATTTAAGGAATGATATAAATGTGTTGGAAAATGTTCAGTGAAGCTTTACTAGACTAATACTCAGAATAAGACACGTGTCTTATGAGGAAAGGTTGGCCAGGTTAGGCTTGTATCCACTGAAGTTTAGAAGAGTGAGGGGTGACTTGCTTGAAACATCAAAACATAGAAAATAGGAGCAGGAGGAGGACATTTGAGCCTGCTACGCCATTCATTGTGATCATGGCTGATCATCCAACTCAATAGCCTGATCCTGCCTTCCCCCCATGTCCTTTGATCCCCTGCGCCCTAAGCGCTATATTTAACTGCTTCTTGTAAGCATACAATGCTTCGGCCTCACCTACTTCCTGTGGTAATGAATTCCATAGGCTCACCACTCTCTGGGTGAAGAAATTTCTCCTCATCTCTGCCCTAAATGGTCTACTCCGTATCCTCAGACTGTGATCCCTGGTTCTGGACCCTCTGGACTATCAGGAATATCCTTCCTGCATCTAACCTGTCTCGCCCTGTTAGGATTTTATAGGTTTCTATGAGATTCCCCCTCATTCTTCTGAACTCCAGCAAATATCCTAACCGAGTCAATCTTTCCTCGTACATCGGGGCCGCTTTCCCAGGAATCAGTCTGGTAAACCTTCACTGCACTTCCTCTGGAGCAAGTACATCCTTCCTCAGATAAGGAGACCAAAACTGCGCACAATACTCCAGGTGTGGCCCTCACCAAGGCCCTGTATAATTGCAGTAAGACATCCATCTCAATACAATACCCCTAATCGCATCGGTTTTAATTTTACACGCTAATCTCATATGTGGATGTTTGTCAAAAGCTTTCTGAAAGTACAAATAAGCCATTTCTACTGACTCCCCCTCTTCAACTCCACTAGTTACATCCTCAAAAAATTCCACTAGATTAGTCGAGTATGATTTTTCCTCCATAAATCTATGCTGACTGTATCTGATCCTGCCACTGTTTTCTAAGTGCTCTATTATAAAATCTTTGATCATAGTTTCTAGAATTTTCCCCACTACCAATGTCAGACTGACTGGTCCATAATTCCCTGTGTTCTCTCTACCTTCCTTTTAAACAGTGGAGTTACATTAGCTACTCTCCAATCTGTAAGAACTGTTACAGGGTCCATCCACAGAATCCTGGAAGTTGACCACCAATGCATCCACTATTTCTAGAACTACTTCCTTCAGTCCTCTGGGATATTCAATATTGTTGTGATGTGGAGATGCCTGCGTTGGACTGGGGTGAGCACAGTAAGAAGTCTTACAACACCAGGTTAAAGTCCAACATGTTTGTTTCAAATCACTAGCTTTCGGAGCATTGCTCCTTCCTCAGGTGAATGAAGAATTATGTTCCAGAAACATATAGAACATAGAACATAGAACACTACAGCGCAGTACGGGCCCTTCAGCCCTCGATGTTGCGCCGACCTGTGAAACCATCTGAAGCCTATCTGACCTACACTATTCCATTTTCATCCATATGTCTATCCAGTGACCACTTAAATGCCCTTAAAGTTGGCGAGTCTACTACTACTGCAGGCAGGGCGTTCCACACCCCTACTACTCTGTGAGTAAAGAAACTGCCTCTGACATCTGTCCTATATCTATCACCCCTCAATTTAATGCATATTAATATAATGCATATATATAGACAAATTCAAAGATGCCAGACAATGCTTAGAATGCGAGCATTTTCAGGTAATTGAATCTTTACAGATCCAGAGATAGGGGTAACCCCAGGTTAAAGAGGTGTAAATTGTCTCAAGGCAGGACAGTTGGTAGGATTTCTGATGTGACCATCAATTCACTAGACACACGATTGGAAGTAAACTGTGGTTTTAATAGTCTTACAACTGAGCCTGCCTGGACCAGAGGAACTGAGAGCAGGCTTACGGCTGCAGCACTTTATACTTCCGGTAGTGGGAGAGGCCATGGGCGGAGCCAAGGGTGGAGCCCTGTACAAGCTCCTCATCTCCCCCTATGGGCAGAGCCGCGCAACGGCTCACATACAGAGCCCACAATGACATAATATAATGCAATGCAATACACTGTGAATTACAATACAGTATAATTCACCATAATTTCGCAAGCCCAGGCCAGATGGTGGGGGATGAATGTAATGCAACATGAATCCCAGGTCGCAGTTGAGGCCGTACTCGTGTGTGCGGAACTTGGCTATAAGTTTCTGCTCAGTGATTCTGCGTTGTCGCGTGTCCTGGAGACCGCCTTGGAGAATGCTTACCCGGAGATCAGAGGCTGTCAAGGGCGTTCAGCCTCTCGCCACCCCCGGAACACCCCTCACCAGTGCCCCCAGCACCCGTCAAAGCTGCCCATGTAACAACTCTCCCCCAACTGTGGTGGCACTGGACTCAGTCCGCAGCCGCAACGCCGGGTTCACGATAAAAAAAGAATTAGTGTTCCACGTCATCAGGAACTCGGCCCATCGAGGGCGGTGCATCAGGGGAGGCTTCGGATGATGTCCTGAGGCCGTCCATATGGCATGCGCCCAACTATTCGAGTATGCCGTATTTGAGGGGGTGGAACATCGCAAAAACGGCGCCGCCCCCGATTTTGCCACAAAAGGGGATTCTCCAGCCAATTGCCAAACACAATTTCAGTGGCGGCAACCTGAGAATCCCGCCTGACACCTTTTAAACTTCTCCCAATTCCATAGGAGCTCCTGCGAGGGGAAACATCCTTCGAGCTTCAATCTTGTCAAGTCCCCTCAAGATCGTCTATGTTTCAATGAAATCATCTCGAATTTGTCTAACTCCAATGGGTATAGGCCCAACCCACTCAACCTATCTTCATAAGTCAACCCCTTCAGCCTAGTCCAAACTGCTTCCAGTATAAATATATCATTTCTTTAGTCAGGAGACTAAAACTGTACACAGTACTCCCGGTACGGTCTCATACCAATATCATGTAAAAGACACCAATATCATGGCTGGCTCTGCTGCGCAGGGCAGGAAGAAGAATGGCAGGGCTATAGTGATAGGGGACCCAATCGTAAGGGGATTAGATAGGCGGTTTTGCTGACGCAATCGAAGCTCCAGGATGGTATGTTGCCTCCCTGGTGCAAGGGTCAAGGATGTCTCGGAGCGGCACCTGCGCGGGGGGGGGGGGGGGGGGGGGGGGGGGGGGGGGGGATGGTGAACAGCCAGCTGTTGTGGTGCACATTGGCACCAACGATATAGGTAAAAAGCGGGATGAGGTCCTACAAGCTGAATTCAGGGAGTTAGGAGTTAAACTAAAACCTAGGACCTCAAGGGTAGTAATCTCAGGATTTCTACCTGTGCCATGAGCTAGTCAGAGTAGGAACATCAGGATAGATAGGATGAATGCGTGGCTCGAGAGACGGTGCAAGAGGGAGGGATTAAAATTCATGGGCCTGGGCGGGACTGGAACCGATGTCCGGGGGGGGGGGGGGGGGGGGGGGGGGGGGGGAGGGGGGGGGGGGGAGGGGGGGGGGGGGTTTGCTAGACCTGTTGGGGAGGGTTAAACTAATGTGGCAGGGGGATGGGAACCAATGCAAGAAGTCGGAAGGTAGTAAAACAGGGACAGAAACAAAAGGCAGTAAGGGGGAAAGTGTAAGGCGGAGAAGCCACAGCCAAAAATCGAAAAGGGCGACAGTACAAGATACAGTGACTGAGGGGAGCGCTGTGAATAGGCCCAGTAATACTAAAAGGAATAAAACGGGAAGTAAAAACATAAATTGTAAGCGACGCTGCAGGTTGTTATATGAAGATTTGGGTTCAACGACAAGGAAAATTAGGAGAAAAGTTAAGAGGATAACTTAGGAGAGGTTTCTGATCGTGGTGTTAAGATTCAAACCAGAGGTATAAAAGCCAACATAACTGTACTTTACCTGAATGCTCGTAGTTTTCGGAATAAGGTAAATAAGTTGATGGCGCAAATCATCGTGAATGACTATGATTTAGTGGCCATTACTGAAACATGGTTAAAGGATGGTCAAGACTGGGAGTTAAAAATCCGAGGGTATCAAACTATTCGGAAGGACAGAGTGGATGGTAAGGGAGGTAGTGTAGCTCTGTTATTTAAGGATGACATCCGGGCAATAGTAAGGGATGACATCGATGCTATGGAGGATAAGGTTGAATCCATTTGGGTGGAAATCAGGAATAGTAAGGCGAAAAAGTCACTGATGGGAGTAGTCTATAGGTCACCAAATAGTAACATTATGGTGGGGCAGGCAATAAACAAAGAAATAACTGATGCATGTAGAAATGGTACAGCAGTTATCATGGGGGATTTTAATCTACATGTCGATTGGTTTAACCAGGTCGGTCAAGGCAGCTTTGAGGAGGAGTTTATAGAATGTATCCGCGATAGTTTCCTAGAACAGTATGTAATGGAACCTTACGAGGGAACAAGTGGTCCCAGATCTGGTCCTGTGTAATGAGACAGGATTGATTAATGATCTCATAGTTAGGGATCCTCTCGGGAGGAGCAATCACAATATGGTGGAATTTAAAATACAGATGGAGGGTGAGAAGGTAAAATCAAACACTAGTGTTTTGTGCTTAAACAAAGGAGATTACAATAGGGTGAGAGAAGACCTAGCTAAGGTAGTCTGGGAGAAAAGACTTTATGGTGAAACAGTTGAGGAACAGTGGAGAACCTTCCAAGCGATTTTTCACAGTGCACAGCAAAGGTTTATACCAACAAAAAGGAAGGACGGTAGAAAGAGGGAAAATCGATCGTGGATATCTAAGGAAATGAGGGAGAGTATCAAATTGAAGGAAAAAGCATACAAAGTGGCAAAGATTAGTGGGAGACTAGAGGACTGGGAAATCTTTGGGGGCAACAGAAAGCTACTAAAAAAGCTATAAAAAAGAGTAAGATAGATTATGAGAGTAAACTTTCACGGAATATAAAAACAGATAGTAAAAGCTTCTACAATATATAAAACAAAAAAGAGTGGCTAAGCTAAATATTGGTCCTTCAGAGGATGAGAAGGGAGATTTAATAATGGGAGATGAGGAAATGGCTGAGGAACTGAACAGGTTTTTTGGGTCGGTCTTCATAGTGGAAGACACAAATAACATGCCAGTGACTGATAGAAATGGGGCGATGACAGGTGAGGACCTTGAGATGATTGCTATCACTAAGGAGGTAGTGATGGGCAAGCTAATGGGGATAAAGGTAGACAAGTCTCCTGGCCCTGATAGAATGCATCCCAGAGTGCTAAAAGAGATGGCTAGGGAAATTGCAAATGCACTAGTGATAATTTACCAAAATTCACTAGACTCTGGGGTGGTCCTGGCGGATTGGAAATTGGCAAACGTGACACCACTGTTTAAAAAAGGAGGTAGGCAGAAAGCGGGTAATTATAGGCCAGTGAGCTTAACTTCTGTTGTAGGAAAGATGCTGGAATTTATCATCAAGGAAGAAATAGCGAGGCATCTGGATGGAAATTGTCCCATTGGGCAGAAGCAGCATGGGTTCATAAAGGGCAGGTCGTGCCTAACTAATTTAGTGGAATTTTTTGAGGACATTGCCAGTGCGATAGATAATAGGGAGCCGATGGATGTGGTATATCTGGATTTCCAGAAAGCCTTTGACAAGGTGCCACATAAAAGGTTGCTGTATAAGGTAAAGATGCACGGTATTAAGGGTAAAGTAATAGCATGGATAGAGGATTGGTTAATTAATAGAAAGCAAAGAGTTGGGATTAATGGGTGTTTCTCTGGTTGGCAATCAGTAGCTAGTGGTGTCCCTCAGGGATCAGTATTGGGCCCACAATTGTTCACAATTTACATAGATGATTTGGAGTTGGGGACCAAGTGCAATGTGTCCAAATTTGCAGACGACACTAAGATGAGTGGTAAAGCAAAAAGTGCAGAGGATACCGGAAGTCTGCAGAGGGATTTGGATAGGTTAAGTGAGTGGGATAGGGTCTGGCAGATGGAATACAATGTTGAAAAATGTGAGGTTATCCATTTTGGTAGGAATAACAGCAAAAGGGATTATTATTTAAATGATAAAATATTAAAACATGCTGCTGTGCAGAGAGACCTGGGTATGCTAGTGCATGAGTCGCAAAAAGTTGGTTTACAGGTGCAACAAGTGATTAAGAAGGCAAATGGAATTTTGTCCTTCATTGCTAGAGGGATGGAGTTTAAGACTAGGGAGGTTATTCTGCAATTGTATAAGGTGTTAGTGAGGCCACACCTGGAGTATTGGGTTCAGTTTTGGTCTCCTGACCTGATAAAGAATGTATTGGCGTTGGAGGGTGTGCAGAGGAGATTCACTAGGTTAATCCCAGAGCTGAAGGGGTTGGATTACGAGGAGAGGTTGAGTAGACTGGGACTGTACTCGTTGGAATTTAGAAGGATCAGGGGGGATCTTATAGAAACACATAAAATTATGAAGGGAATAGATAGGATAGATACGGGCAGGTTGTTTCCACTGGCGGGTGAAAGCAAAACTAGGGGGCATAGCCTCAAAATAAGGGGAAGTAGATTTAGGACTGAGTTTAGGAGGAACTTCCTCACCCAAAGGGTTGTGAATCTATGGAATTCCTTGCCCAGTGAAGCAGTTGAGGCTCCTTCATTAAATGTTTTTAAGATAGAGATAGATAGTTTTTTGAAGAATAAAGGGATTAAGGGTTATGGTGTTCGGGCCGGAAAGTGGAGCTGAGTCCACAAAAGATCAGCCAGTGACTGCAGTGGTCTTTTTTTTTTTAAGAATTCTGTTCTGTAGGGCCTAGGTGCTTTTAGCAGCCAGAAGGTGAAATTGACAAAGGAATGTGAATTTCAGTCTGGATTAATGGACTGTGGTTTGATTGGGAAAGTTCCTGGGGAGTTAATGTGAATTGCAGCCTGCAGAGATCATTTGTTTTTCAGCTTAGGGAGATGAGGTCTTTGCTGGGTGGAGGCAAGGAAGGCAGAGAAACATTTTGAAAAGCTTTAGAGATGCAGTTTTTGGAGAAAGCTTTGGAGAGAGGAGTTGAATTCTGATCTGCCTGATGCTGAGCCCACAATGGTCCCACAGTAAGACAGATTGAGAGCTGTATGTTTCTTTTCTTGTTTAATGGGAAATTGAGAAGTAGTGTTTAAGGTGTAAATTATAAGCTGTTCTTTTTTGGGTGTGAAGTTAAAAGTTAATATTTTATTCATTATAAAGTTTTGTTTTAAAAGTACCAAAGACCTGTTTCTTTATGCAATCACTCCTGAAGCGAATCATTCTTTCTGCACAAAATTAACTAAAATATTGGGGTTTCAGTCCACTATCTTAGCCATGGTTGGGGTTTGGTCTGGGATCATAATAGCCACTGTACACGGGGCTGAGTGTGGCACCAATTCCACTGATGGTGGGGAACTTGTTTCCTTTTGGTGTAAAGATTTCAGGATGTTACCCCCAGCATAAAACAATAGAAACGTTATGGCACAGAAGGAAGCCTTTCAGCCCATCGTGTCTGCACCGGCCATAAAAGGAATGAAATAAACCAACAGCTCGTTTTAATTCCATTTTCCGGCACCTGGTCCATAGCCTTTCCGGTCACAACACTTCACATACAGATCCAGGTACCTTTCAAATGGGCAGGACAGAGCAATTATGTTCTCGGTCGATGTCCAACAGTGCTTGTGATTTTAGTGTCCAGTGCTCACTTACTAATCAATATACACACACAAAATTGAAGTATATTGGTCTTGGGTATTTAAGGGGAAATGGTGGTGTAGCCGTCATGTCACTAGACTAGTAATTCCGAGGTACGGGCTAATTCTCTGGGACATGGGTTCAAATCCCACTGTAGCTTTAGGGGATTTTAGAATTGAAAGCCAATCTCAGGAATGGTGATTATCAAACTATCATAAATAGTTATTTTAAAAAAGCCTCTGGTTCACGAATGTTCTTTCGGGAAGGAAATCTGCCATCCTTACTCTATAGCAATGCAGTTGACTCTTGAACTGCCCTCTGGGACCTCCGGCGGTGGCCATGGAGTGAGCGGTCGCACATTTGGTGGCTCCCGCTCAAGATGGATTTTTTTGTTTTTTTCCCCGCCCAAAGGGCAAAGTCTTTGAGGGTAATAGGTGCAGGAATGCCTGTAGAAGGTAATACTCCCCTGGTGTGGTGATGCATGGATCAGCAGACAAGGAACACCACGAGAAAGAAAGTACAGTTGGAGCAGGAGAGTTTTCGGGGTGCAACACAAGGGAAGATGGTGGAGGGCAAGGGTGCAGTGCTGCCCGCCCACTGGTCAACAGAGCAATTGGTGGAGTCCCTGCATGATAAGTTTTTGGCAGCAGAGGAAACAAACCCTGGAAGAGTGGCCAAGGTGGGGAAGCGCTGAGATCTGGGATCGAGCGAGTTGAACAGAGGCTGGAGTCCCAGGATCTGGTGATCTAGAAAGTGGAGGAGGCAGTGGGGGAGCACGAGGAGCAGCTCGCCTCATTGGCGGCTGAGATGGGGGTGATGCGGGAGAGTCAGAAAAAGCTCAGGGGGAAGGTGGGAAGATTTGGAGAATCGGTCCAGTAGGCAAAACCTGAGGATTGTCAGGAAGCCTGAAGAACAGAAGGTGTGGAGGCTGCGGTATATGTGGAAAAGATGCTGGAGAAACTGATGGGGGCAGTGGCCTTTGATCGGCCCCTGGAGGTGGACTGGACTGGATATGGGATTGTTGGCGGATGGGGAGGTGTGCGAGTGGCTGTGGGCTGCCATTCGGGGATACATGGAGCTAACCGACACGGGGGACAGGACACGGCTGCCACACTATGGGAGGCACTCAAGGCGATAGTCAGGGGGGAGTTTATATCAATCCGGGCACATTGGGAGAAAATGGAGCAGGAGGAGAGGGTAAGACTGGTGGATGAGATTTTGAGGGTGGACAGGAGATAGTCGGAGGCGCTGGAGGCAGGGGTGTTGAAAGAGAGGCCGATGCACCAGATAGAGTTTGGGCTAGTTTCTATGGAGAAGGCGGTTGGGCAGTTACGGAGGGCTAGGGTGGCAGTGTATGAGTACGAGTAGAAGGCGAGCAGGATGTTGGCAAATCAGCTGAGAAAGCAAGAGTGGAGAGGGAGATTGGCAGAGTTAGGAATGATAAGGGCAAGGTGGAACCAGAGGGGGTGAATGGGGCTTTGAGGCGTTATATAAGAGGCTATACGAGTTGGAGCCCCCAACCAAGGAGGTGGGGATGCGGCGGTTCCTGGATGGGTGGGAGTTTCTGGAGGGGCTGGTGCAGGGACTGGCGGCCCCAATTGGGCTGAGGGAGGAGATGGAGAGTATGGGGATGATGCAGGCAGGGAAGGCCCCGGGGCCAGACGGGTTCCCGGTATATTTCTATAAAATGTTTGGGGCAGATCTGAGGCAACTGCTGGTGAGGGCGTACAATGAGGCGAGTGAGAGGGGGGAACTCCCCCCCCCTACATTGTCACAGGCTTCCATCTCCCCGATTTTAAATAAAGATAAGGATCCGGAGGAATGTGGGTCGTACCGCCCGATATCGTTATTGAACATGGACGCCAAGTTATTGGCAAAGGTGTTGGTTTTGCGAATTGAGGACTGCGTCCCAGGGGTGATAGGTGAAGATCAAACGGGTTTTGTGAAGGGGAGGCAGTTGTCACCGAATGTGAGGAGGCTGCTCAATGTAATCATGATGCCTTTGGAGGGGCAGGAGGTGGAGGTAGTGGTGGCGATGGACGCGGAGAAGGCTTTGATTGGGTGGAGGTGCTGGAGTGGTTCGGTTCGGCCAGGGGTTTGTCGATTGGGGCTTGCTGATATGTAAGGTGCTGATCGAAAGCGTACAGACAAATTGAGTGAATTTGGGGTACTTCGGGCTGTATTGTGGGACGAGGCAGGGGTGCCTGCTCTCCCCATTTCTCTTCACCTTGGCAATAGAACCACTGGCAATGGGCATCGAGGGACTGGGGAGGGATTGAGCGGGGGCGGGGGAGGCGTTGAGCACAAGGGCTCATTGTATGTGGACAACCTGTTGCTGTATATTGCAGACCTCTTGGGCAGTATTGAAGGCATCATGGAGATCTTGGGGGAGTTTGGCTGGTTCTCAGGATACAAGTTGAATATGGGAAAAAGTCAGGTGTTCCGATTGAGGGCAAGAAAGGAGACTAGGGGAGTTGCCGTTTAGGATGATGGGGGTGAGCTTTAGATATTTGGATATCCAGATGGAGTGGAGATGAGCGGAGTTGCACAAGCTGATCCTGGCTGGGTTGGTGGAGCAGCTGAGGGCGGACTTTAAGAGGTGGGATGTGCTACCGCTGTCGTTGGCGGTGCGAGTTTAGACAGTAAAAACTATCATAAGACATAGGAGCAGAATTAGGCCACTCGGCCCATCGGGTCTGCTCCGCCATTCAATCATGGCTGATATTTTTCTCATCCCCATTCTCCTGCCTTCTCCCCATAATCCCTGATCCCCTTATTAATTGAGAACCTATCTACCTCAGTCTTAAAGACACTCAGTGATTTGGCCTCCACAGCCTTCTGTGGCAAAGAGATCCACAGATTCACCACCCTCTGGCTGAAGAAATTCCTCCTCATCTCTGTCGTAAAGGATCGTACCTTTAGTCTGAGATTGTTCCCTCTGCTTCTAGTTTTTCCTATAATTAGAAACATCCTCTCCTCATCAGGTCTTTCAGTATCCTATACGTTTCAATAAGATCCCCCCTCATCCTTCTAAACTCCAACGGTTACAGACCCAGAGTCCTCAACCGTTCCTCATGTGACATGATGGTGCTGCCAAGGTTTCTATTTGTGTTTCAGAACCTCTTAATCTTTGTTCCCCAAGTCACTTTTTAAGAAGGTCAATGGGCTGATCTCTGGATTTGTGTGGGCGGGGAACACCCCACAGATTAGGGGAACTTTCTTGGTGCAGGGCCGAGGAGGTGGGGCTGGTATTGCTGAATGTGATGAATTATTCCTGCGCGGCAAATTTCACTATGGTTAGGAAGTGGGCCCAGGGAGGGGTCGGTGTCAGGACAGATGGAGGCGGTATCATGTAGTGGAACATGTTTGGGGGCTTTGTTGTTGATGCCTCTAGTGTTCTCACTGACCAGGTACTCTGTTGCCCAGAGATGGCGTCGGCCCTAAGGGTGTGGGGGCAGTGGCAGCAGCATTTGGGCTGGAGGGTGGGTTGGTGTCGGCACCGATCTGCAATAACCATAGCTTTGGACGGGTGGGGCTGGACGCGAGGCTTCGGGGTGGCGGCAGGCAGGGATTGAGCACTTTGGTGATCTGTTTGTAGGGGACAAATTTGCTAAGTTGGAGGACCTGGAGAAAGTGTACGAGTTGCCCAATGGGAATGGTTTTAGGTACCTGCAGGCTCGGCACTTTGTAAGGAGAGAGGTGCCGTCCTTTCCTGGGCTGCCACCCCTGGGGTTGCAGGACAAGGTGCTGTCGAAGGATGAATTAGGGAGGGTAAGGTGTCAGATATCTATAAGGGGTTGGTGGAGTGGGAGGGAGCCCGGGTGGGAGATATTAAGCGTAAGTGGGAGGAGAATCTGGGAGGGGAGGTGCGGGGGGTGAGACGTGGGCAGAGACCTTGCGGAGGGTGAATGTGTCCTCGTCGTGTGCAAGGCTAAGTCTCATCCAGTTCCAAGTGGTACGTAGCGCTCATATGATGGTGGCGAGGATGAATAGGTTCTTTGCGGGGGTGGAGGATAAATGTGGGCGATGTTCAGGGGGACCCGCGAATCACGGCCACATGTTCTGGGCCTATGCAAGACGAGTGGGTTCTGGCAGGGGTTCTTGGACATTGTGGTGATATGCATCACTGTAAATACACAAGGGGTTAATGTAAATTCACTACAACTAAGTAAACACTAGAGGGAGCACCGAAGATGTCATGATATGCAAACATGCAGCTAATGAACATTTAGAATAGGATACACCCAATGGGCAGTCAAGACACCCAGAAGTGGCATTACCACAAGGGGGCATTACACAACCCATATAAAAGGACAGGGCACACATGCTCTGTCTCTTACCACAGACCCACAACTAGAGAGTACGTCAGGGTTGATCAGAAGCATCACACCCAGCACGTGGCTTAGAGCAGACTGGTTTAGTTAGACTGAGTTACTACAGTTAGATTAGCAGGAGAGTCAAACTCATTTAAGAACTGTGTTAATAATTCAATAAACATATTGAACTCATTACAAAGTCTGGACCTTCCTTTGTCAAAGCATACATCAAGGAAGCAGCTTACGCTAGACGAAGAAGCATAACAGAACAGACGTGATTCCCAAGGTTTTGGGGGTGATAGTGGTCTTGCGTCCAGAGGTGGCGATATTTAGGCTGTTGGAAGACCCGGAGTCCAGGGGGTGAGATAAACCGATGTTTTGACCTTTGCCTCCCTGATAGCCCGGAGACGGATTTTGCCCGGGTGACAGGACTCGGAGCGGCCTAAAGCGGGGATGTAGGTGAGAGACTTGGGGGAATACCTGAGGCTGGAGAAAGTTAAGAACAGAGGAGGATGGGTTCACCTGGAGGTGGAAGCCATTTATTGATTTCTTTAAGGAGGTTTGAGAGGTGAGCACAGGGGAGGGGGTCAGGGGAGCTGTGGGGGGGCGGGAGTGGGTGTTAGTTGTTTATTGAGTTGTTTGATTGTTCTTCTGATTTTGTTTGTATATATGCAAATGCCTTGAATAAAAATAGATATTTTTAAAAACTACCCTCTGAGATAGCTCAGCAAGTTACTCAGTTCAAGGTTATTGGTGATGGGCTGCCTGTAATGCCCACATCCTGTCAGACATTCCAAATAATTTAGGAACTGAGAAATGGATTGTTGGTCAATATTTATTTTGGACATAAATGTTACTCGTTATCATTTTTATCCAAATGAAAATTTGGCATTGCATGATGTCTCTTGTGACAAGTTTGATGACGAGATTTAGGATTAAGTTTCACAGATGCTCTGAAACGCTCCTTAAAATTCAACATGACAAAAAGTACAACACTCCCGAGGAGATGACATTTATTATTACAAAGCATTGACTGTCCTGTGTGGATATAAATGAGGAGATGTGCAGGTTAAACTGGAAAGATGTAGATGTCAGCAATTTCTAATCATGACAGAAGCACCTACTCTATATAGCACAGGTCAAAACACGGTCACAACAAACAACCCAGATATCAGCTACTTTAAATTAATGCCTAATGCACAAAACAGTGCTGATTGAAAATATGCAATTTAATCACATACATAATTTCATTGATTCATTAACCTCCCAAAGATAATTGATTCACTGCAACATTTATTAGCAGATCTTCGCAAAGATAAATGAATAAATATGCTCAATCGAATAACAAAGCCTGCCGTACATAACGAGACTTGAAGATTAAACTGCTTTCGGTTCTACACTGACAGCCAGGAGAAGTAACATTGCATTGATAAGAGGACTGGGCCATGGGAGCAACATATTCACGTCATGCAGCTGAGGAATTTCTCATCTTTCCACAGAGCCTGAGCTCTCACCGCAATGCCTAGAGTGCCATGACTTTTTTTATCCAGTCCACGAACACTGCAACTCGGACAAAGATTCCAGGTTGTCTTGCTCGACCACATCCTCGTCCAGGAATGATGACTCCCTCCAGCACCCAGCACTCATGGGTAAAGCAAGCGAGGGGCCCGCCGTAATCCCGCTGAAAGGCAGAAGACACAACTTTAGGTTTCATTTGAACACAAGTGACAGTTACTGCGCCCTGCACCCCACCCGATTTGGGGACAGGTTTCCAAACATATTTCACACGTCTCATTCCACACGTGGAGAAAGATTTTTCTTTTCTATAAACTTTAGAGGGCCAGATCCTCCGTTCCTGAGACTAAGTGTTGATGCCGGGGCAGGATTCATGCACTTTCACGCCAGCAAAACTGGTGCTGCACCTGAACTGATTCAGCGGCTGTGGAGGGGCTAGCACCGGCGCCACATCGAACACAATCTATTTCAATGGGAGATTCACCGGGTACGTGATTGACATTCAGGAGGCTGAAAACCTGCAGCCGCACATACACATTACAATCCCCACACACATTTATGGCAGCCAAGAAGATGGCACTGGTTTCGCTGGAGCGCACCCATCCTGCTGATGGGTTGGCTGGGGCCAGAGGGGGCACCTGGGGGCGGGGGGGGGGGGGGGGGTGGCCTGGAGGGGACACCTATATGACCTGTGGTCCCAGGTTCACAGTGGGCTGTCAGCGGCACTTGCAGCTGCATGGCTGCCTTTCCGGCTGCGGCAATGGTGTTCGGTGCCCGTCCACCCCGACCCCACAGCCCACTTCCTGACTACCCCCTACTACTCCACCGGCCCTGGCAGAAGCCCCCCGGCCAGCAGCACAACTGTCAGTAAACTATGGCGATGTTGGGCACCTTCCGTGCCCCCTCTCTCTCCCTCAGCAGCCACCACGCCGGTTTCACAATTTTTAGAAGCACAAGTGAACTGTGCCGTCGGGAGTTCGGAGGAGGAACATCACAGAGGCCCCAGACTAACCGGGTCAGGCCAGCTAATGATATACAAACGGCGTTTACTGTACGTGCATTGAGGGCCGCATTGACGTCGCTGTAGAGGCGACGGAGAATTGTGATTTGTGTCAAATTGGCATCAGAACCTATTCTCCGCCAAATCGCATTTCCCAATTTCGGCGTGAGCCAACGGTGATTCCCGTCCAGTGTACCCAATTTTTTTGTGGAAGTGAGACCCACGCAGACACGGGGAGAATGTCCATATGGACAGTGACCCGGGGCCGGGATCGAAGCAGGATCCTCGGCGTCGTGAGGCAGCCTTTCACTGTTCACACAGTTACCATGGACTGCATTCTCCGATTTTGCGGCTAAGTGTCGACACTGGCATGGGAACTGGGGTGTTTTATGACAGAAAAAACGGCGCAACCTGCGCATCAATTCAGCTACTTTAAATGGGTTAGCACCTTCGCCATGTGGAACGCAATCAATTCCATGGAAACGGTGCCGGATTCTCCGGATCCGTGATTGGCGCTCATAAGGCTCACACGCCACAGTCGCACTTAAACGATCCATCTCCCCACACACACCGTCCCAGACAACAAGATGGCTGGAAGGAGAGCAGCGCCACGGTTCAGGGATGCTGAGCTGGACACCCTCCTGGACGCCATGGAGGAGAGAAGGTAACCCTGTACCCCGGCCTGAGAGGAAGGCCACCAGGCACCACCATTCGCCATGCTGGGCACAGGTGGGAAAGGCGGTCCGTGCCCCTGGCACTAACCCCCACCCACCCACTCCCCTGGATAAGACCGCACACAACCGCTGGGAGCGGGCGAAGACCAGAGGGGGACCACCAGATCTGCGGCCCTTCACCAGGCCTGAGCAGAGGGCACAGGACGTGGTCGGCGGCCTGGAGGAAAGGGAGGTCACCGAGATGGAGGTCGGCGGCAGGCGAGGAAGTGAGACCCCGCTTAGTTGCGATCCCCAGGACCTCACCTTCCATCTCCCTCAACCCCCCTCCCCACCCCTCACCCCCCTCAACCCCCTCAGACACGCACCCCCCCCCCCCCCCCCCCCCCCCCCCCCACATCCCCGGCCTGCTGCCTAACCATACATTATAGACATCATAGAATTTACAGTGCAGAAGGAGGCCATTCGGCCCATCGAGTCTGCACCGGCTCTTGGAAAGAGCACCCTACCCAAGGTCAACATCTCCACCTTGTCCCCATAACCCAGTCACCCCACCCAACACTAAGGGCAATTTTGGTCACTAAGGGTAATTTATCAGGGCCAATCCAACTAATCTGCACATCTTTGGACTGTGGGAGGAAACCGGAGCACCCGGAGGAAACCCACGCACACACGGTGAGGATGTGACCCAAGCCGGAATCGAACCTGGGACCCTGGAGCTGTGAAGTGATTGTGCTATCCACAATGTTACCGTGCTGTCGTCTTGTGTCTTACAAGACCTGCCGGAGATGGGCGGCAACATCCGGAGTACCCCCACTAGAGCCAGAGCCAGTGCCGCCCAGACGGCCGAACACTGACGGGGAGAGCAGCCCGAACACCAGCCCTCTGCCTGAGACTCAGGACACCCCGTAGCCCGGGTCGGAGGGTGGCACTGACGTCCTGCCACTGCTGTCCCTCCACCATCCCAGAGACTATTACCGCGGTTGCGCACATTAGTGAAGAGGCTCCTGGGACACTATATGGTGCGCACCTCACATCACATCCGGTACAGCAGGTGGAGGTAGGAGCACCTGAGGGGCCGGATGGTCAGAGGGCAGACCGGCCCAAGGAACCAGCTGCCGTCCAGACGGTTCCTGGGCTTCTAGTTATAGGGGCTAGGGCACAGACTGTGTATATTTGTATATAGGGCAGCACGGTAGCACAAGTGAATAGCACTGTGGCTTCACAGAGCCAGGGTCCCAGGTTCGATTCCCCGCTGGGTCACTGTCTGTGCTGAGTCTGCACGTTCTCCCAGTGTCTGTGTGAGTTTCCTCCGGGTGCTCCGGTTTCCTCCAACAGTCCAAAGATGTGCAGGTTAGGTGGATTGGCCATGAGAAATTGCCCTTAGTGACCAAAAAGGTTCGAGATAGAGATAGGGAAATACAGCACAGCACAGGCCCTTCGGCCCACGATGTTGTGCCGAACTTTTGCCCTGGGTTAATCATAGAATTTTGGACACTAAGGGCAATTTATCATGGCCAACCACCCAACCTGCACATCTTTGGACTGTGGGAGGAAACCGGAGTACCCGGAGGAAACCCACGCACACACGGGGAGGATGTGCAGACTCCACACAGACAGTGACCCAAGTCGAAATCGAACTTGGGACCCTGGAGCTGTGAAGCAATTGTGCTATCCACAATGCTACCGTGCTGCCCTTAAGAAGGAATTAATCTACACTCCATTATTCTACCCTAATCCATGTACCTATCCAATAGCCGCTTGAAGGTCCCTAACGTTTCCGACACTTCCACAGGCAGTGCATTCCATGCCCCCACTACTCTCTGGGTAAAGAACCTACCTCTGACATCCCCCCTATATCTTCCACCATTTATCTTAAATTTATGTCCCCTTGTAATGGTTTGTTCCACCCGGGGAAAAAGTCTCTGACTGTCTACTCTATCTATTCCCCTGATCATCTTATAAACCTCTATCAAGTCGCCCCTCATCCTTCTCCGTTCTAATGAGAAAAGGCCTAGCACCCTCAACCTTTCCTCGTAAGACCTACTCTCCATTCCAGGCAACATCCTGGTAAATCTCCTTTGCACCTTTTCCAAAGCTTCCACATCCTTCCTACAATGAGGCGACCAGAACTGTACACAGTACTCCAAATGTGGCCTTACCAAGGTTTTGTACAGCTGCATCATCACCTCACGGCTCTTAAATTCAATCCCTCTGCTGATGAACGCTAGCACACCATAGGCCTTCTTCACAACTCTATCCACTTGAGTGGCAACTTTCAAAGATCTATGAACATAGGAGGGGTTATTGGGTTACGGGGATAGGGTGGGAGTGAGGGCTTAAATTGGTCGGTGCAGACTCGATGGGCCGAATGGCCTTTTCTGCACTGTAATTTCTATGTTCACAATAAACACCTGTTACCATCGTTATAACATGCTTCGGTGCTCTATCTGATGGCTGTGGGGGTGGGCTGGTCCGAGCTGGCCAAGGAGGGGCGGGGGGGGGGACCTTGGGTGGACTGCGTTCCCCACCCTCCTCCCTCCCCCACCCGCCACACCCGACAGTCCCCATCATCCCCACCCCAGGGATTCAGTGCGACCTTGAGATGGACTGGCCAGCTCGCATGCAGGCATCACCCAGGTGGGCGGTGCAACTGAGGGCATGAATCATGAGCTTATTGCAGAGCGAGTTGTCATCAAGCACCTGAACTACATCTTCAGGACTCCGAAGCACCACTCGATCACGCGCCTGGTCGCTGTATGGGCGTTGCTGTAGCGGGTCTCCGTGTCAGCCTGTGGCTTCCAGATAGGTGTCATTAGCCGCAGCGGGTAACCCCTGTCACCCAGGAGCCAACCCCTCAGCCGGTGGGGTGGGGGGGGGGGGGGGGGGGGGTGCCCCTCGAACATGTCAGGGATGGCCGAGTGTGCCAGGATGAAGGAATCGAGCACACTGCCCGGGTATCGGGTGCAGAGGTGTACGATGTGCAGTGTGGATCACAGACCAGCTGGACGTTCATCGAGTGGAACCCCTTCTGGTTGGTGTACAGCGGCCTGTTATCTGCACGTGCCCATACGGCGACATGTATTTCGTCCACTGCCCCCTGGACATCCTGGCGATGGCAGCGAACCCCGCTGCCCGAACATCCTGGTGGGCTTGGTCCACATCGAAATGGATGTATTGATCCGACTGCACATATAGGGACTCCGTGACGGCGCAGATGCACCTGTGCACCGAGGTCTGTGAGATCCTGGGCAGGTCCCCACTCGGCAACTGGAAGGACCCCATTGTTTGGAAGTTCAGGCCGACCGTCATCTTCACGGTCACCCGGAGCAGGTGTGCCATCATGTAGCAGATGTGTCGCACTGTCTCTCTGCTCAACGGAGTCTTCGATGGCATGTCCGGTCCGGCAAGTCCTCGAATGTCAGGCGCTGCCGGTACACACATGGCCTCAGGTGGTGCCTCCTTGGCACCGCCCCCTCCTCGGCCTGTTGGGTGGCCGGCCCTCCAGCCACCTGCCCCTCTGCAGCCCGCTCCACTGCGGCAGCTTCCACCTCCTCTCCGAGCGGCTCCCGCTCATACGGCCGCAGGGCATTCCGCAGAGCTGTGGCGGCCATTAGGAAGGCCATCATTGCTAGTCGAACTCCAAACGCCATTGTCTGCACGGGGTGAAAGGCCAATATGTTACCATGGTGTGCGGGGGTGGGCGCACCAATAAGGCCGGTGTCACTGTGTAGAATCAGGGGCCGGGATGGATTGTCAGTGGGTGAGCAGCAAGCTGGCCGCCGTAATGGCAGTCGGTGTCTGGGCACCGTCTCAGCTCCCTGGGAGGGTCACCCTGGCAGCTCATCATATTCCCCCCTGTTATATTACTAAATTGTAATATAAATATTAATCTTTTGTCTTGTCGAGTTGTATTGAATTCTGATGAGAAATAGTCGAAATCTTCCAGATGATGACAAAATGTTTATTGAGTAATATATAATAAACTAGTGAGTTCTTTCACTTCAATACTAAACTAGTAAAACAAATAAGTTTACACTACACTCTGGTCTGATCATGTCTTCACTCTAATTGTTCTCCACACACTAACTAAAAAAAGAGCACAAAACTCCTTTTATAGCTCCTGTTAGTGTTTCCATCTCTTGATCATCTGTCTGTACTTACTTTACATTAACTGAACATGTATTAACACATACAGAGTTCAGTGCTGGTCCACACAAACTCTACCCCCCACTCGTCCCGCCCTGGCAGGGGCTCCCCACCCCAGCCAGCAAAGTCAGTGTCCGCGCCAGCAGCCCGCAGTCGATTTTCTCCCTGTCCTAACTCTTCTCTGTCAGCAACCACCACGCCAGGCCACGATTTTTGAAGCCACAAGTGAACTGTGCTATCGGGAGAATCGCAGAGGCTCTGGAGAATACCGGGTCAGGCTCGCTAATGATATGTAAACGGCATTTAAGCAGCGCATGGCGCATTAACGCCATTTGCAGGGTGCCGAGTGTCGCAATTTGGCGTCAAACTGGCATCTACCACGATTTCGGCATCGGTGGCTTTTCTCCACCCAATCGCGTTTCCCGATTTCAACGTCGGCTACAGAGAATCCCGCTGAAAATGTTTTTGTTTCATGTGTGATGCTTTTGTTGATAAATCAACATATGGATAATTTACAGCTGCAAATGAAAGTGCATGTTATTTTTTTCTGTGAAAGGGGGATGTTTGGAGAAATATCTTTGTTCACTATTCTCTTTCTGCACTGTAGCTTGTCATGGTCATGTGATCTTTGGATGTCACCTTTCATTACTAAAGGTTTCAGGGTTGTAGCCATTTTACTCACCACGTGGAACAGACACCATTATGACTGAGCATCACACATTGTCTGCTGTAACACTGCCAACAAGAACTCCTTGTTCAGTGAAAGCTAAATGCAGAATGAAGCTCCCCTTACACTGTCTAATTCCGCATGCGGAGGCCATGTGTAAAATGGATTAAATGGATAACGAAGTGCAACCTGTTAAAATGACCCAAACTCAAACACCGTCACTAGGACTCTGGGCTGAGGTTTGACTCGAGACCTCGCTGGGGCTCTGGCTGCAGTCCTCCTTCATCTGCTGTCACTGGTCATTACAATTTGCTGCTGTCCTCGTTTCTTACCTCACACGCTCCAGCTCCCCTCTCCAGAGTGCCAGCACACATCTCGGTCTCAGGAACGTGGCTTCTGTAATGCTGGTTACACTTCTTGTTACTCATCACTGGCACCGACAGGATGTTCAGAACATTATCATCTCCTGTACCTACACATGCAGAGGAGAAATTAGGTCAGACAAAGATATGACGCGCAATTCTCCGGAAAACTTTTGTGGCGGGTTTTTCAGGGAGTTTCCCGCCGCTATTCAATGACAGGTTGGGCGGGAATCTCTGGCCGCGTTGGGCTCTCGCTTGAGTGTAATACGGCCAGAGAATGCCAGGTGAGGCCTCCAGAGATTCTCTGAAGTCCTGCGAGACTTCGGAGTTGGCGTCCCGCTCCAAATGTGCAGGACCGAATGGTGCTCACGGAGGTAGGTTGAAAACCAACTTCCGACCTTTCTGCGCAGGATCCAGTAGTTTCTCTTGATTCTTCAGCCTCCCCGGGGGGGGCGTCAATCAGTGCTGGTCCACACAAACAGGACCAAGCAAAACGGCACCTGGGGGGGTCTCCCGGGTCACCGGAGACCGAAGGGTGGTCAGGGACAGTGCAGGGTGGCGTCCTGCCACCCCTGGAATGCGGGCACCTTGGCACTGCCCGGCTGGCACCTTGGCACTGCCACCCTGGCACTGCCGAGATGCCTGGATGGCACAGCCAAGCCACCAGGAGCATTGCCTGGGTGCCAGCGTGGCTGTGCAAGGGTCGAGTGCCAGGGTGGCACTGCCAAGGGTCAGGGGTGAGGGGGGCCATGCCAATAAAATGAGGGTGGATGGGGTTTGAAGGGTGGGGGAGTGAAGGGCAGGTAAGCAGGGGCCACAGGGTGATTGGGTGGGTAATAGGTGGGGATCCTAGAAGGAAGGAGGTGCTGTAAGGGAGCTTGGGGATGTGAAGAGGGGGGACCCCATAGCGGGGTGTCCTAACCTGGGGCAGGTGGGGTTGTGCCTATGTGTGTGGGAAGTGATATTGCTCATGGGTGGGGGTGTGGGGGACCCACAAGCTCACTTAGAGATAGGGGGAGCCTTTCAAAATGTAGGCCCGATCTCTGTGTTCAGCTCCCCAGTGCTAAAAAAATTTCTAAGGAAAGATTTCCAAGTGTAACGAGCGGGAATTGCCGCTTATTTCTCGGTGCCCGGCCCAGTGAGGTTGGCAGCACTATTCAATGTTAATTGGTCCATTTAATGAGGCGTCGCGGGCTTCTCACCCCGAAAGCCGGCTTGCCAGCTGATTCGCCAGTACCGCGCTCGCCAGCCCCCCGCTAACAACGGCGAGCAGCAGTTAGGCTGCACTTCCTCAGCCAACCCCATCCAACTCGTAATAATGGCACCGAGGAGACAAGCCCCAAGATTCGGGGACGCTGGCCTGGAGAGGTTCCTGGATGTGGATGAGACCAGGATGGATGTCCTGTTCCCCCCCAGGGTCGCAGATGGCGAGCCACAAGGCAGCCAGTGCTGCCTGGGACCAGGTGGCAGCAGCTGTGAGCTCGGGCAGTGTGACCAGGAGGACTGGCCTCCATTGTCGGAAGAAGGAAAACGACCCACACCGGGCAGCATGAGTGAGTAGACACCAACGTCCCACCCCCAACCCCCCCAAGGGAGCATCCATCCCCCCCAACTCCCTCAGGCGACCCCCAACCTCCCTCCATCCCCCTTAAACACTCCCTCCTCCCCAACCCTCCCTTCACGCCGCTCTTCCCCCCACCCCCCAGACGATGCCCTCTCTGTGCCTCCTTAGGAAAAGCTCCCCAATAATCGGCGGGAGAGGGCCCAGACTGGCGGTGGGGTGCTGGACTTGAGAATCCTCACCTCCTTCGAGGAGCGGGTCCTGGAGGTGACTGGTGTGTCCGAGGACAGGGTGGTCACCCACGCGGAGGCTGGCGGATGCTGAAGAGGTGAGGGACCATCGGTCCCCGCCGGAGAACCTGTCAAACGTGGGTAGTGATTGACTTACTGATTGACCCATCCCACCCACTGACCACATGTCCATTCTTCTGCAGGTCCTCCAGCCGACGTCGCCGGCCCATCCTGGGTGAACCCCTCTCCTGACTCCGAGAACATCTCGGAGGAGAGATCCGAGGAGGTAACTGTTATAGTTGCGGCACAGCTGTCATCCCCACCCCCCACCAGCGTAGATACACACACCTCGGTGGGAAATGTTAGTGGTCAGGCTTCTGAGGCACAATCTGGTGAGCACCACACAGCTGATGATGTACATCAGGTGGATGCAACAACCCCCAGGCAAGCGAGCAGTTGGAGGTCTGCTGGATCCCTGGTTCCAGCTGGGTCCCAGCTGGGTCCCAGCCTGCAGCTGGGCGTCTGGAACAGAGATACCTGGAGCTGATGGGGATGATAGGGAGCAACCTGAAGGTTCAGAGGGAGATGTCAGCATCACTCCAGCAGATCCATAGCCAATTGGAGGAGTCCCAGAGGCTACGGGAGCAGGAGATGGCGCCGGCAATGCTTGGCAGAGAGGCCAACACTGCTGGGGTGGTAAACACAGTGGAGAGCCTGGTGCACGATGTCGGCACCATTAGTGACGGTGTCCATGCATCGGGTATTCGGTGACAGTCATGGCTGAGGGTCTCGGCAGTATGTGTGCCTCACTGAGGGATGTCACCCAGTACCAGACCGACTTTGTTGAGGTTCTGCGGGCCATGTCCCGCTCACAGTTGGGAATGGCTGAGGCACTCCGGAGCTTGTCCCAGTCGCAGATGGACTGAGGCACTGCAGAGCCCGGTCACTGGGGGATGTTTCCCAGTCACTGAGGAGCATTGCCGAGGGCGTCGACACGATGGTGCGGACCATGGGGAGCCACCAGGGCTGGCAAAGCCAGATGATGCAGGGGCAACCGGGGCTCGAACCAGCTGCCCTCCGTCCCAAGCTGAACCCTAGGGCCCTATGGGCACCGACTGGGAGGGGGGACGCTAAGTGCCAACCCGGAACCGTCCCATTGGACGGCGACAGTGGCCATCAGCACTCCTGAGTTCCACCCCTCTGATGAGGCCACATCTCGGGGTCAGCACACAGGACAGGGCGGCACAGCTGGCCATGTGCCATTGACAAGGGAGCCGAGGCCCTTCTGCCCAGAGCCCCCAGAGGATGCCCACCAGGGTCATCGAAGGCCACGGAATCAGGTAACCAGTTGGCTACCTCCACCTCAGATGTGCATCCTGGGGAAACACTGAGATGTAGTGGTAGAGCTAGGAGGGCCAAGCATGTTGAGCATCAGAGGGCACTGACAAAGGGGGAATGGGTTAGGTAGGGGGTGGGGAGAGGATGGCACTATTGAAAATGGGATATTGCACAGTACATTAAACAACTCTTTGCACAAACATTATGATGCCTCTGTCACTTTTTTTGGCAATGCGGGCTAAACCTCGGACCCTTTGCCTGTTTCTCCAGGCAACCCCCTCTCCCCATGCACCCACCCACCCTCCAGCCATAATTCATGGCCCGGGAACTGTGTCCCATCCGCTGGGTGTTCGGATGTTGGCTGCTGCATGTGTGGTGTTGACTCCCACACAGTGTCCAGGCATCAAGGTTCGTTTGGAATGTGAGGCAGTGACTCCCACATGCCACATGGCCCGCCTGCCCGCCTACCCACGGTAACCCACCTTGGCATGTGTCAAGTGCTCACTTAACCACGATTGCCAATTCCCTATGAGCGATTGCCTTCAACCGGGCAGCCAGAGACCTCAGAAGTCAGTGGGGGTTATGGGTGATCCGTGGAGCAGACATTGGGGGGGGGGGGGGGGGGGGGCGACAACTGGGGGGGGGGGGGGGAAATCGCTCACGGCACTACCATGACAACCCTTGGATCCCGAAATGGGGTTGGGATCCAAGGGTTGGCATGGTAATGCCGTGAGCGATTTCCCCCCCAGTTGCCCCCCCCCCCAATGTATCCACCCCCAACCTCCCATGGCGGCTCACCCCTGCGGTGGGCCCCACCACCGCACCGCTGAGGCAGAGAATAGAGGGAGGCGGGTGGATGCTGGGTAAGTTTGCCGCAGCCGATTTAAAACCGGCTTCGGTGCACGCTGTTTGGTCCTCCCCCTCGTGGATGGGATTCCAACTCCGATGCCTCGTGGGACCTGGGTGAATCCCACATGCGTGAAGACTGTCGGGAAGCCTGTGAGAGGGCTCTTCCGGCATTCACCGGCCGCACGCCGTTCAAGATGCCAGTGGATTGCGCCCCAAAGAATCAGTATAGTGACTTGGTCCAACAGGTTCTGTGACAATAACGATCTGGATCATCAAACCTTCCTGGTATGTATTACAAAGTCTCATCTCATAAATCCACACCAGGCAGCCCCAGTATTCACCTCACACTCATTGTGCCAGCCAATACTACAGATCCACACATTGGAAATGCTGTACACAGCTAGCCTATTCACTGCACCAACAGAATGTTTACCCATGTGTTAAGGGTGCAGCATTGTGCTATTAGTAAATAATCCAACTGAACCCATCTCTGGATTCTGCTTCTGAAATGATTGGGTAGGTTTTCAGTTTGTGAGCACCATCACCAGCAATGGAGCAAAATAACTCCTTTTCATTCGCCTGCGTTGCTAGTTTGAACGGGTTCAAATCACCATGATAGGCCCATGTCCGGCACAAGAGCAGTTTGAACTCTTACCAGAGTGTTGGAAGCTGTTCTCACCTTGTGTCTCTCCCCAACCTGCTATCTCACAGGTTGTGGCTTCAGGAACTATGTACCCCTGAGGGGGTAAACAGATCAAAGCAACCCGAGCATTCAATGTGGCAGGCCTGTAAGGGTAAAGAAAATCACAGAGTATCAGAGATCGGTGTAAAAGAGCATCTAGTGTTGACTAGGAAGACTTGAGCACATAATCCAGGCTGATACTGCAGTGCTGCACTGCTGGAGGTGTCATCCATTCAGCTGCCTCCTCAGCTGAATGTAAATGATCCTATGGGACGATTCGAGGAAGAGCAGGAGAGTTTTCCCGGGTCCGTGGCCAATATTTAGCCTCAGCCAACATCATTGTCACACATTATCTGGTCATTATTTCATTGCTCTTTGTAGGGACTTGCTGTGCATTAATTGGCTGCCGACTTTCCCACATCATAACACTTCAAAAAGTCCATATTAGTTGTAAAATGATGGCAAGCAGCCTGAGATTACAGAGGGCCATATATAAATTCAAGTCCTTTTCTAACATGCAGATTCTGAAATCTAGTTCATTGTTCTTCCAGATCCCACACCTTCACCTTGCAATTCCTCAATCCTCTCTTAGTACTTTCAACGCTTCCAGCGACTTCATTTTTGAAACTACCAGACTCCCTCGCCAGTTCTCCAGGATCCCAAGAAGCCGCACCTGCCACTTTTGATACCACCTTCCAATGTCCTCCTTGTCCTTGAATCAAGTCCCATCAATTCTCTCCCAGTGTCACCCGCCCCTGCCACACTCTGTCCCTCGTACTGACAGTCACGACCTGCAACCTTCGATCCCCAGAACAGACAACCCTGGCTACCCTCTAACATTATCACCGAGGTACCCTGCTCTCTCTGGGGACATCCTCAACATTGAGAGTGGGTTGATTTATTCAACGGTAATTTTGAGAACGATTTAATTTTTCTTCAAATTATCTATTTCAGTTATTGGGTTCCTTGAGCTTGACTATGTGTCCTATCAATCCCAGTATTCTTTATTTTTGCTCTAAACTCAATTTAAATAAATATATATTCTCAACGACAGAAAAACATTTCCAGGGCTTAAAACATCTTTCTCCAAAAGTTTAAAATTGTGTAAGTGATGATCTTCTGAGCATTTCTTGATGGAATTATTTTTACAGGAAGAGTTTCATTAAACAATCACACTCCTGAGGTATTGAGTGTTGACTGATGTCGGGATACCTGTGACTGCCTAAAAAATGGCATGGACAGCATTGATGAGGATGTCAATGGGCCAGAATGGGTGAGGGCAACAGGGGCTTCCAGGTGATCACTTGTGGGGCACTATCTGATGGGTGATGGGAGGGGAGGCTTTCTCCTGGTGAGGGTAGGGGGAGCTGAAATGATTACATTTCTTCGTTGGGTGGGGGGGGGGGGGGGGGGGGGTTGGAACTGACCCGATAAGTGAGAGGAGTTACCCGATGGTACTAATAGAGCCAGAAATTGTTCAGACCTAGTCTTATATTGTCCATCCCCCACCTCAATGTTGCCGGACTCTACCCATCACACACTAGTACAGTATCACCCTCCTTCCCTTTGATACTGTCTTGTCAATTGTATTGCTAAAGTTTGTTAATGTCATGTCAAAGGAACAAAGGACTTTGGAGCCTGCTCCCCCACTATAATTGCTGACCTTTTTCAATGACAAGTGGTGGATATTAATTGTCCTTGAGCACATATAAATAGGGGATAGCTGGGACACTGGGTTGTGTGAAAGGAGAGCTGAGAGACTGAATGACTCTTTTAGTAAAGGAAAGCTCTGTGTCTTGGTTTCGGCTGCACCAACCAGCTTGGATCCTATTCACACCCTGGTTCCTCCTAGACCTCAGGACTCCCATTCCCAGAACCCCACCACCATGTTAGTTCTCATAAGCTTGCCTTTCCAAAGCTCCAAGACTCTCTTCCCCATGCACCCACATAACACAACCTATCTTTCTCTCACTGATCCCAGATTACTAGGGCATGTACCCGGTGTTCCCAAAGTCCCCTCTCTGCAGCTTCCTAGAGCAAGGAGACCCTTCGCACTGTCAAATCAATAAATTAATGACCCTGGTTGTGCGACTTCACATAATAACCTTGGCCTTAGAAAGTTCTGATTCACCATGGAGCCCATCACTGGACATCAGCTGTTAATGTTGGAAGTCACCTACTCTGAGCGTTCCCTCAAGCATTTCCTCATCCCTTCTTTTCAATCACATTTCTGTCATTTACATCTTTGTTTTCTGCGGATTGGCTCAAAGCAAAATTACAAATCAAATATCATGATGGGGTATGGCCGCTACTGGTCGAGTAGTTGAGTTCAAATTTCATGACAGTTCTGAGAATTTAAATTCAGCTTAATAAATCTGGAATAAAGAGCTGCTGGTATCAGTAAAAGTAAGAGACTTGTGGCGCAGTAGCGTCCCTGCTTCGGGGTTCAAGTCCTATGCCAGGACTTGATGGCCAAGGAAGGTGCGTTCATAATGTGGTCAAACAGGCAGCACAGCGACGCAGTGGTTAGCACTGCTGCCTCACGGCACCGAGGTCCCAGGTTCGATCCTGGCTCTGGGTCATTGTCCGTGTGGAGTTACCACATTCTCCCCGTGTTTGCGTGGGTTTCGCCCCCACAACCCAAAGGACTGCCGGGTAAATGGATTGGCCACTCTAAATTGCCCCTTCATTATTAAAAATGAATAAATAAAAATAATGTGGTCAAACAGATTGAGTGTGTCAACCTGCAAAATCCTTCAAAACACGCCAATGGCTGACAGTAAGAGTGGGAGAAACACCTGGTCAGACACACTTGATGAGGAGCTGTGCCCCTCAAGCTATAAGCCCCTGGTGACAGACTAGTGACCTGTTCTGGAAATTATTGGCTATGGAAACTGACGAAGGTCTGCCTTCATAATAATCTTTCTTATTGTCACAAATAGGCTTACATTAACATTACAATTGAAGTTACTCTGGCGCCTGTTCAGATGCACAGAGGGAGAATTCAGAATGTCCAATTCACCTAACAGCACGTCTTTCGGGACATGTGGGAGGAAACCGGAGCACCCGGAGGAAACACACACAGACACGGGGAGAACGTGTAGACTCCACACAGACAGTGACCCAAGCTGGGAATTGAACCTTGGATTCTGGCGTCGTGAGGCAACAATGCTAACCACTGTGCTACCATGCTGCCCACCACAAGGTGTGGGAAGAGAATCGGAATGAATAAAAATAACCATGGAACAGTCAGGTTGTTATTAAAACCCAATTGGTTCTCGAATGTCCTTTAGGGAAGAAAGCCCGCTTCCCTCAGACCTACACGTGATTCCAGTATAACATTCCTAGTTGTCTCTTTACTCACCTCCTATATGACCGAACAAACCACTCAGTTGTATCAAGTCGCTATAACTTTACCAGATACCCTATGGTGATTTATGAGGGCGATTCACCACCACATTCTAAGGCTGGGCAATAAATGTCAGTTAATCTTCGTCAGCAACACCCACATCGCAAGAATAACTAAATTTAAAAAAAAATCTACACTCAAAAAGATGGGTAGAGAACTGCCAACAGGAACTGCTATTTTATCGGCTGAGGTACCTCTCTAACTCCAACATTATCAGGTTGGATCCTTTTGGTCCACACACAACGTTTTGGATGGGGATTGCTTGCTTCTCTGGATCGTTGGGCATGGGATTTTTCAACACGGTTCCCATCCAGGCCTCATAGCCCCGGTGCTCCGTATAACTAAAAGAAAACAACACAAATTGAGATATTGGTTTCCAGTTTCATGATTGATATTAGGGTGTGTTATCTAGGGGTTGTCCACTTTGGTTTGTCAAAGGGAAATATTCTCCTTCTTCCCTGCTCATCTAAAAGTGTTTCTATAACACGGCTCTGTGTTCTTGCGTAGATTGTGTCCTTATTAACTCGCTTTCTCTTGTTGGCCAGTGTGGAATCTCCAAAAGCAGAAAAATGATTTATTTGCACTCTTGAAAGAATCAGAGAGCAGACACCTTGAGATGTTTGAACTCTGTGTTCAGCACGGTGAGGGGAAGGGAACATAGCAAAGCTTTTTTGGAGCTTTGACGCAGCACCAGCCAGCATCAAGACTTTCTCAGCGGCAGAGGGTGGGAACAATGGGAAATCCCATTGACAGCAGCACGACTGGAACAGCCCCCCCCCCCACCCCCTCCCACACTGGCCAATGGCACGCCACCTCCGCTACAGCAAAGCGCACCGCAAGGGCGGGGGGGAGGGGACCCCTACTCATGTCTCACTACATTATCACATCAGATCATCAGACCTGACCCAATGGTGCGTCTCTTTCCAGCAGCCCTTATGACACTTGTCACTCTCACTGCAGCACACCCAAGAGGCCGGTCTGAGGGGGACAGCCTTTCAATCAGCTCCAAACCAGAAAGTGTGGCTGAAATTCCCCAACGCCATTTCACTCTGGAATTGATTATTGAGCGGAGATTTTCACTCATCAATCTGTCGTGGCTTCAAAAGGGGGCCTTGTGGCGCAGTGGCCCCTACTGCTGGACCAGAAGCTCTGAGTTCCAGCCCAACATTAGGATTTGCTGGCCAGAGAAGGATAGTTCAACATGGTTCAATGGGCTGCCAGTCAGCTCTGGAATTCTTGCATGCCTTCCCCCCCACTATTCCCCAAAGGTGAAAAAACAGTATGGCCGTGAAGATAGGCGAACATCAACAACAACTGGATTCAAGAACCATTCCCCAGGTTACAAGAGTGACATGTTCTGGTCCTGTAATCATTACGTGATGTTAGGTATTGTGAAGGACTATAGACAAAAGCAGGGATACCATTGAAGGTGTTAAGTAAAGTTAAAACAAACTCAGAGCAAAGGAGACAAAACTAGATCTACTGTCAGGAGGGTCTGTAATCAGAGGGCACAAAGTTAAGATAATTGGCAAAATAATCCTGGGAGAAATGAGATTGTTTTAACACAGTGAGTTGTTGTGATCGGGAGTCAGCCTGAAAGGGTTGTGGAAGCAAATTTAATTTCGAAAGGACAATTAGATATAAGAACTGGAAAAGAAAAAAAAACTGAAGGGCCTTGGGAAGAGGGCAGGGGACTGGGACTAGCTGAATTGTTCTTGCAGAGGGCCAGCACAGACATAGTGTCCGGAATGGCCTCTTTCCATGTTGTAAACATTCTATGATTCCATGAATGACTTGGAAGGGAGAATATTGTTTGGTTAGAGGGAGAAAGCAGTGGAATGGGAATAATTGAATGGCTCTTTCAAAGAGGCAGTGCAGCCATGATGGGCTAAATGGCCTTCTTCTTCACGATAGACTGTCATGTGAGTGTCCCTTTAAGAAAGGTTTTAATCTTATCACATGGCTTCAGTGATGTCATTGTGTGGGTGGAGCTGGGCTGTGGCTCTGTGAGCATTTTTGGTTTTGCATTCACATTTGGCTGCTGTGGACTCAGACAGGAGAAAGAAGTGTTTTGGCCTGTCTCTCTCTAGTTTTCATTTTAAATATCTGTTCCAGTAAAACATAAACATTGATTATAGCTACCTGCGTGGTAACTTAAAAGATTTGAAGATATGGTTTGCTTTCCGGAAGGGTTTAAACCTGTTGGTGAGACCGGTTCAGAACCTCAGGGAAAGCCAGTCTTATTCAAGCGAGAGTGCTGGGCCACGTCCTTGAAAAGGGTTTATGGGATTTTGTTTCTGAATTGGAACAGTTAAGGGGGAATTCATTCAGTGTTATACATAGATTATTGTAGCTGTGGGGTCTCTTTATGTTTGTAATTGATAAAAATTATTGCTGTTTGTTCATATATAAATGTTAACTAAGTTCTTAGAATAAAGCTTGTTTTGATTAAAGTGTCTGGGAAGACTGATGAATCACACCTGAAGTGAAGGCTCTTGTGCTCATCCTAGCCAAATTCAACAAACAAGTTATATGTTAGGTGAACTCTATAATATACTTTGGAATTTCTAAACCCTGGCCCATAACAAGACTTCTCTTATTCTATGACTAAGACAGAACTTAACTTTTGAAGGCAACAAATAGGCCGATATTCTGCCTGGATTTTCTCTTCCTTTACAAATATTATTTTTATTCCAGGACCAAAAGCCTTCAAGAGTCTCACTGGCCTCCCTAAGCAGGACAGTGAAACCTGGGAGAAATGGCAGCATTCCTGGTTGGATCAGGAGCTCATTATTTAAAGGAGCAGAACCTCTATCCACTTAGGGTATAGTGACGGAGAGGTGGAGTTGGGCACTAAGGAACTTTCTACACCAAATGCCTTAGCACTTAGAGCCGGTGCAGACTCGATGGGCCGAATGGCCTCCTTCTGCACTGTAAATTCTATGATAATCTATGATACAAGGCTACGGACCAAGTGCTGAGAAATTGGATTCGTAAAGATAGGTGTTTGATGGCCGATGCAGGCACGATGGGCAGGAGATCCTCTTTCTGTGTTGTAAAACTCTATGACCCTGAACACCCGCGCCCCCCCCCCCCCCCCCCCAACCCGGAGCACTGGGTTGAAGGGTATGGGATTTGAGCCTGAACGCCGCTCTGTCCTGCTTCCCAGCACCACCCCACCCCTACCCCCTTATGCAATTGAGGTGCCCACCTCCAAAATACAGTGGGGTCAGTGGCAGAGGGAAGCAGGACTGTATCCCTTGCCAAATTCAGCTCCTTCTTCTCCACATCCCCATCTACCTCACTAGTTCCTGGTTGATAGGTGGCTGTTGCCTTTCACCCCCAACCAAGAAAAGCCCTCTGCAGGTACCCTCAGGAGGGTATCATGGCATAGTGAGAGACCTCCCACTGAATTTTACACCTGTCAGGAGGTGAAAGGGGGGTGAGTTTCTGACCTGTGCCTGGTTAGGATGGCGGAACTGTGCAACAACAAGATCTGTTTCTCACTTTTCTTCCCTCCTCCAACATTCGTACTTTGGTCAACTAAAATATCCGTAACCCCAAGTGAGAGGAGGGATCAAACCAGGGATTTTCTGTTTGCCTCAGTTTCGTGCAACATGGGGCATTTACCACCTGAGCTTTGAGTGCCCATGTTTACAGCGTGTGTGGTATCACACACCCTACACCAAACACCACGGGGCAGTCTGAGAACATAGTCAATGATTCGGCACAATGAGAACGCAACTTTCTTTTATTTCCGTTTCTTTTCATGGACTGAATGATCTGTTGAGCTGCTCACAGAAAAATACTTTTCACTGTACCTCGGTGCACGTGACAATAAACAAAATCCAATCCTATCCAATGCAAGAAACAGTCAAACCATTACCAGGAAGAAAAGCACTGCTTTGTGCTGATGATCCAATTCCTGCTCACAAGGGACCCGCCACAAAAATGTGTCCCTTCCCTGGAAAGAAAGAAAATAAGATTCAAACATGTGCAAGAAAAATTAACAGAATCGGCGAGAGAGAATGGTGACGAAATATTCCACAATGATTCCCAGACACGTTAACAATTCTGATTAGACAGATTCCTGGGGGTTTTATCATGGGACTGTCCACTTTGAACTGCCCCATCCCCACACTCCCACCATTGGCTGCTTAACACAACCAATCCTCACAGAGTCCCCACCCTTCCTCCACCAATTGGAATGTGACCTGCCATTCTTTGTTGCTTGATTGGATGATTCTTGACAATCAGTCACATGGAATATTTAAATAAAATGGTGCAGAAGCTGGAAGTTGTTCAGCAAAACAAAAAGTGATGGAAATACTCAGCAGATCTGGCAATGCCTGTGGACAAAGAAACAACGATAATAGGGCTGGATTCTTCGGATCCCCCAGCCGCGTGTTCAGTGGATCAGGGGTTTTGGGGAGAAGACAGGAGAAAAATGAAAATCGCTTATTGTCACGAGTAGGCTTCAATGAAGTTACTGTGAAAAGCCCCTAGTCGCCACATTCCGGCGCCTGTTCGGGGAGGCTGTTATGGGAATCGAACCGTGCTGCTGGCTTGCCTTGGTCTGCTTTCAAAGCCAGTGATTTAGCCCAGTGAGCCAACTGACCTAATTCTGAGTCTACATCTTATCGTCTTATGGTGTTTCCCTGCGGTGTACCATTCGCTGACAGCAGGATTTTCTCTTCCCGCTGCTTGTCAATGGGTTTTCCACGTGGGAACTGCGCTGCCAATGGGAACAGAGAACCCCAACAGTCAGAAAATTCCGGCCCATATCCCAGAGCCATGAGCTTTCATCTGAAGAGGAATGTATTGGCAATAAACTGGTCTCATGCAAGTGGGGAGGCAGGGAAAGGTGGGGGAAGCTAATAGGAAGGTCTGTGATGGGTGGAAGGCCGGAGAAGTTAAATGATAAAATAGACGATAGCACACGGCAAAAAAATGGAGGCTTTTTCTTTATTCTTTCATGGGCTGTGGGTGTGGCTGGCTAGCCAGCATTTGTTGCCCATCCCTAATTGCCCGTGAATTGACCATCTTACTCAATCATTCCAGAGGACAGTTATGAGTTAACCACGGTACTTCCGGTGGCGGCCATGACAGAGTAGGTTGCACATTTGGTGGCTCCCGCTCATGACGGACTTTTCGGACCTTTCCTCCTCCCCCCCCCCCCCCGACTTTTCTCGGCATTTGGCTGAGGGGTTGGTGGTGGATGAGACTGTGAGGAGGAATTCTATCCAGTATCTGGAGAAGGTACAGAAGTGGATGTAAGGCAAGGAAGAACCAAATCGAGCAGGCAAGTGTAGATTCTGCAGCAAAGGAAAGCATGGCGGGTCTGCAGAGGGCTCGCCGGAGGGAGCGCGAGGCATGAGCTGGAGGCTGGCCGAAGAAGGAGGATGGTTGATCGGCAGGGGTGGGGATGAGAAGCCTCCCGACCAGGCTGATCAAGTAGAACATGGTCAGAGGGCTGAATGGGTCGCACATTTGAGGGGATTGAAGGCAGACGTAATGCTACAGGAGACACACCTGAGGGTATTTGATCAGACCAGACTGAGGAAGGGATGGGTCGGGCAGGTATTTCTCTCGGGGCTGGATTCTAAGGTCGCGATCCTGATTAATAAGCGAGTGTCATTTGAGGCGGGGAGAATAGTTGCAGATGTGGGGGTAGGTATATCATGGGAAGCTGGAAGGGTTGCCAGTGGTGCTTGTGAATGTCTACACACCGAACTGGGATGATGTGGAGTTTGTACAACGGATGTTAGGAAAGATCCCGGATCTGGATTCACACAAGCTGATCATGGGGGGGACTTCAGTATGGTCATTGACCCAAGGCTGGACCGATTGAGTTCAAGGAGAAGCAGGGTGCCGGCAATGGCGAAAGAACTAAAGGGGTTCATGGAGCAGATGGGTGGGGCAGACCCATGGAGGTTTGGACGGCCAAGAGCGATGGAGTTCTCCTTCTTATCACATGTACATAAAGTATACTCCCAGATCGACTTTTTTATTTTGAACAGGGCTTTACTGGCGGGGGTGGTTGACATCGGTTATTCGGCGATTGCTGTGTCGGACCATGCCCCACATTGGGTGGATTTATGGGTGAGCAAGGAGGGTGGTCAGCGCCCACAATGGAGATTGGATGTGGGACTGTTAGCGGATGAGGGGGTGTACGGGCGGGTGAGGGAATCCATCCAGAACCACCTGGAGATTAACGATACGGGAGAGGTCCCAGCAGCAATGGTTTGGGACGTACTGAAGGCAGTGGTCACAGGGGAGCTGATTTTGATTCAGGCCCATAGGGAGAAGGAAGAGAGGGCGGAGGCGGATAGGTTGGTCTGGGAAATACTTCAGGTAGACAGGAGGTATGCAGAGGCCCCAGAGGTAGGATTACTGAAGGAACGACGGAGGCTACATGTGCATTTTGGATTGTTATCTATGGGGAAGGCGGTGGAGCAGTTGAGAAAGGCGAGGGGGGCAATATATGCATATGGATCGAAGACTAGTAGAATGCTGGCACACCAGCTCAGGAAAAGGGAGGCAGCTAGGGATAGTGAAGGACAGAGGAGGAAACACAATCTTGGACCCAGCAGGGGTTAACGGGGAGTTTAAGGAGTTCTACAGCAGGTTATACAAGTCTGAACCCCAGCTGGAGTGGAAGGAATGAGGCAATTTCTGGGAGGGCAGGAGTTCCCGAAGGTGGATGAAGAGTTGGTAGAAGGGCTGGGAGCCCCGACAAGGATTGAAGAAATAGCAGGTGGACTGGAGGCCATGCAGTCAGGCAAGGCCCTCGGGATCAGATGGTTACCCAGTGGAATTTTATAAAAAGTTCTCTGAGATGCTGGGCCCACTGTTGGTGAGGGTGTTTAACGAGGCAAGGGAGCGCAGTGTTCTTCCCCTGACAATGTCACAGGCCTCGACCTCACTGATCCTAAAGCAGGAGAAGGACCCAGAGCTACGCGGGTCTTACAGGCTGATCTGCCTGTTCAATGTTAATGCCAAACTGTTAGCTAAAATCTTGTCCTCAAGGATAGAAGACTGTGTCCCGGGGTGATAGGGGAAGACCACACGGGGTTCCTTAAGGGTAGGCAGCTAACGGCCAACGTTAGAAGGCTCTTGAAAGTAATCATGGTGCTCCCAGAGGGAAAGGAGGTGCAGGGAGTGGTCGCAATGGGCGCAGGGAAGGCCTTCGACTGGGTGGAATGGGACTATCTGTGGGAGGTGTTGGCGCAGTTCGGGTTTGGACAGAGTTTCATCGACTGGGTCAGGCTGCTGTGCCAGGCACCAGAGGTGAATGTTCAAAGGAACCGGTTGGTGTAGGGCTATTTTAAACTGCACCGGGGGACTAGGCAGGGAAGCCCCCTCTCTCCGTTGCTGTTCGCTCTGGCCACTGAGCCACTGGCTATGGCGTTAAGAGCTTCCAGGGGCTGGTCCGGGGTGAGGTGAAACACAGGGTCTCGCTCTCCGCTGCCGACCTGTTCCTGTATGTTTCCGACCATTAGAGGGGATCGGAGAGATCATGAGGATTTTAAGGGAATTTGGTCATTTCTCGGGGTACAAATTGAACATGGGGAGATGTTTACGATCCAGGCAAGGGGGCAGGAGAGGATACTGGGAGAGCTGCCGTTCAGGGTGGTGGGAGGTAGTTTCCGTTATTTAGGGATCCAGGTGGCACGAGACTGGGGGCTGTTACATGAACTAAACTTGACCCGGTTAGTGGATCAAATGAAAGAGGACTTCCAAAGGTGGGATATGCTCCCGTTATCACTGGTGAGGAGGGTACAGACAGTGAAAATGACGGTCCTCCCGAGATTCCTGTTTGTTTTTCAGTGCCTCCCTATCTTTATCCCACAGGCCTTTTTCAAGCGGGTAATTAACATGATCTTTGGTTTTGTTTGGGCCGGTAAAACCCTGCGAGTGAAGAAGTTGATGCTGGAGTGTACCCCGTGGTAGGATGGGCTGGCGCTGCCGAACTTTAGCAACTATTACTGGGCGGCAAATATAGCCATGATTAGGAAGTGGGCAATAGGAGAAGGGTCGGTGCGGGAGCGAGTAGAGGCAGCATTTTGTAAGGACACGTGTCTAGAGGCATTGATCACAGCACCTCTGCCATTCTCCCGGGCCGGTGCTCCACAAGCCCAGTGGTCGTGCGGCCCTGAGAGTTTGGGGGCAGTGGAGGAAACATGTGAGAGCGGAGGCAGCATCAGCTTGGGCTCCAATCTGTAGCAACTATCAGTTTGCCCCAGGAAGACTAGATGGAGGGTTTCGGGGATGACAAAGAGCAGGGATCGGGAGGATGGGAGATTGTTTATAGATGGCAGCTTCCCCGGTTTGAGGGAGTTAGAGGAGAAGTTTGAGTTGACGGGAGGGAATGAGTTTCGGTATCTGCAGATTCGGGACTTCTTGCGAAAGCAGGGTCCAATCATCCCGCTCCTACTGCCACGTGGGAGATAAGATAGGGGATTTCTAGAGTATGGGTGGGAGAGGCGAAGGTCTCAGATATCTATTAAGAACTTATGGAGTCAGAGGAGGCGCAAACAGAGGAGCTAAAGCACAATTGGGAAGAGAGATAGCGGCAGGTCTCTGGGCAGATGCATTAAGCAGGGTCAACACGTCCACATCATGCGCCAGGCTCAGCCTGATACAATTTAAGGTCGTTCACCGGGCACGCGTGACGGTGACCTGGATGAGCAAGTTTTTTGAGATAAAAGACAGGTGTGCAAGGAGGACCATGTCCACATGTTTTGGGCATGTTTGCAGCTTAGGGAATACTGGCAGGGGTTTGCAGATGTCATGTCCACAGTGTTAAAAACAAGTGTGGCACCGAGTCCCGGGGTGGCGATTTTCGGAGTGTCTGAGGACCCTGGAGTCCAGGGGGCGAGAGAAGCTGACGTCTTGGCCATTGCCTCCTTGATAAGAAAATAAGAACTAGGAGCAGAAGAAGACCGTCCGGCCCTTCGAGCCTGCTCCGCCATTCTATAAGATCATGGCTGATCTATTCGTGGTCTCAGAACCACTTTCCCGCATTCTCCCCATATCCCGTAATTCCTTTATTTTTCAAAAAAAATCTACCCTATCTTTAAATATATTCAATGAAGTAGCGTCTACTACTCCTTTCGTTAGGGAATTCCATACTTTAACCACTCTCTGAGTGAAGAAGTTCCTCCTTGATTCAGTCCTAAATCTGCTCCCCTAATCTTGAGGCTATGCCCTCTTGTCCTACTTTCACCTACCAGTGGAAACATCCTTTCTACTTCTATCTTATCCATTCCCTTCAAAATTTTATATGTTTCTATTAGATCCCCCCTCAACCTTCTGAATTCCAGTGAATATAATCCCAATCTACTCAGCCTCTCCTCATATGATAACCCCCTCAACTCCGGAATCAGCCTAGTGAACCTCCTCTGCACCCCCTCTAGTGCTAGCACATCCTTTCTCAAGTGTGGAGACCAAAACTGCACACAGTACTCCAGGTGTGGCCTCACCAGCACCTTGTACAACTGCAACATTACCTCTCTGCTTCTAAACTCAATCCCCTTCGCAATGAAGGACAAAATTCCATTTGCCTTCCTAATTACTTGTTGCACCTGCAGACCAACCTTCTGTGATTCATGCACAAGTACACCCAGGTCCCTCTGCATTGCAGCATGCTGCAGCTTTTTACCATTTAAGTAATAATCCGTTCTATTGTTACTCCTAGCAAAATGCACAACTTCACACTTATTGACATTATACTCCATCTGCCAGACCTTTGCCCACTCACTCAATGTGTCAATGTTCCTCTGTAAGGTTTTACAGTCCTCAGTACACTTTGCTCTGCTACACACCTTCGTGTCATCTGCAAACTTTGATACCTTACACGTAGTTCCCAACTCCAAATCGTCTATATAAATTGTAAATAATTGTGGTCCCAACACCGATCCCTGAGGCACACCACTCGTCACTGAATGCCAGCCAGAATAGCACTCATTTATTCCAACTTTTTGTTTCCTGTTAGACAACCAATCCTCTATCCATGCTAGTACTCTACCCTTAACACCATGCATCCTTATCTTGTGCAGCAGCCTCTTGTGCGGTACCTTGTCAAAGGCCTTTTGGAAATCTAGGTACACCACATCCACTGGGTCCCCTTTATCTACCTTACTCGAAATGTCTTCATAGAATTCCAAGAGATTCGTCAAGCATGACCTGCCCTTCATGAATCCATGCTGCGTGCGTTCAATGGGACAATTTCTATCGAGGTGCCCTCCTATCTCTTTCTTGATAATAGACTCAAGCATCTTCCCCACGACAGAGGTTAAGCTAACCGATCTATAATTCCCCATCTTTTGTCTACTTCCCTTTTTAAACAGTGGCATCACATTTGCTGTTTTCCAATCCTCTGGGACTGCCCCAGTGTTCAGCGAATTTTGGAAAATTACCGCCAGTGCATCTGCTATTACTCCAGCCATCTCTTTCAGTACCCTGGGATGCATTCCGTCAGGGCCAGGAGACTTATCTATCCTGAGCTCCATTAGCTTGCCCAACACTTGCTCTTTCGTGATAGTAATGGTTTCCAGGTCCTCACCTACCTTCTTCTCTCGGTCTATTGCTGGCATGTTATTAGTGTCCTCCACTGTGAAGACCGATACAAAATATTTGTTCAATGCCTCCACCATTTCATCATATCCCATAACTAAATGACCACTCTCATCCTCTAACGGACCAATGTTTACTTTAGCCACTCTTTTTAGTTTTATATAATTATAAAAACCTTTGCTATGTGTCCTTATATTCTATGCCAGTTTTTTTTCGTGTTCTATCTTACTTTTCTTTATGGCTCTTTTCGTGGATTTCTGCTGACCTTTAAAGTTTTCCCAATCTTCTAGTTTCCCGCTGATCTTGGCCACTTTGTAAGCCTTCTCTTTCAATTTTACAGCCTCATGTATCTCCTTAGACACCCATGGTAGATTACCTCTTTTCTTACAATTCTTCCTTCTCACTGGAATATACTTTTGTTGAGCACTATGAAAGATTTCTTTGAAAGTACTCCACTGCTCCTCAGCTGTCCTCCCATAAAATATTTGTTTCCAGTCTACTTTAGCGAGGTCCTTCCTCATTCTATCGTAGTCCCCTTTGTTAAAGCATAGGACCCTGGTATTGGATTCTATCATCACACTCTCCATTTGTATACTAAATTCAACCATGCTGTGATCACTCCTCCCAAGAGGATCCCTAACGATGAGGTCATTAATTATTCCTGCCTCATTACACAGGACCAGATCTAGGATAGCTTTCTCTCTCATCGGTTCCATTACATATTGTTCCAGAAAACTATCCCGGATACATTCAACGAACTCCTCTTCAAGGCTACCCTGACCGAGCTGATTTGACCAATCTATATGCAGATTAAAATCTCCCATGATAACTGCTGTACCCTTTTCACAGGCATTAGTTATCTCTTCATTTACTGCCCGTCCCAGTGTGATGCTATTATTTGGTGGCCTATAGACTACGCCTATCAGTGTCTTTTTCTTCTTAGAATTTCTAAATTCTACCCAAATGGATTCAACCTCATTCTCCATAGAACCTATATCATCCCTCAATGCCACACTGATGTCGTCCTTGATTATTAGTGCTACTCCACCTCCCTTACATACCTGTCTATCCCTCTGAAACGTCTGGTACCCCAGGATATTTAACTCCCAGTCGTGACCATCCTGCAACCATGTCTCCGTAATGGCTATCAAGTCATATTCATTCGCGATGATTTGTGCCGTTAATTCATCAACTTTGTTACGAATGCTACGAGCATTCAGGTAAAGTGCCTTAATGCTGACTTTCTTATCATTATTAGAGAAATTGGACATCATGAGATGTCCTAAGTTATCCTCCCTTTTTGTTTCATTCCTAGTCTGCCTTGAACTTAAACCCACCTGCACACATGCTAACCTGCTGCTTATCCTTCCATTTAACTCCCTACTCCCTGTCGCTTTCCCTTTCCCTTCCCCCCGACTCAGAAGTTTAAAGTCCTGAGTCGGGGAGAAGCCCGAGCCTGATAGCCTGGAGACGGATACTGTTAGCATGGAGGGACTCGAAGCCCCCAAAATCAGAGACCTGGGTCAATGACATGGCTGGCTTTCTCAGTGTTGAGAAAATCAAATTCGTCCTGAGAGGGTCAATGCTAGTGTTCGTCCGCAGGGTTTGTCGACTTCTTTAGAGAAAATTAACTGTCAGCAGAGGGGGGTGTGTGGGAGGGTTAGTCGAGATCAGACATTGTCAAACTCGGGGGCGCGACCTGCGGGTGGGTCACGGGCAGGTGTCGGAAGGGTCACCGAGCCGTCTGTCGCGGAGCTCCCAATCACGCAAATCCGCGCGCAACAACCGCAGCAGCCGGCTGTTAATAATGCCGGCTGCAAGCGGCCTTCAAAATGGCCGCGAACATGTTCAAAAAATGCGACCGCACTGCGCCTGCGTGCCAGATCATCGGCGCGCATGCACAAAATGCACATGCGCACCGATGATCGGGCACGCATGCGCAGGGCGGCCGCTTTTTTTTAAACGGTCGCAGCTTTCTGTTTTGAAATGAAATGAAAATCGCTTATTGTCACGAGTAGGCTTCAATTAAGTTACTGTGAAAAGCCCCTAGTCGCCGCATTCCGGCGCCTGTTCGGGGAGTCTGTTACGGGAATCGAACCGTGCTGCTGGCCTGCCTTGGTCTGCTTTCAAAGCCAGTGATTTAGCCCAGTGTGCTAAACCAGTTCAGGGGAGTTTTATTCATTCGTTTAATTTTTATTTTTTTCATTTATTTTATTCATTTTACATTTATTTCTTTTTACAAGTTCGGGGGGGGGGGGGGGGGGGGTGTTTATTTGATAAAATTTTACTGGAAAAAAGTGCAGCACTTTGGACAGATGGAGACTCCATACTTTCCGACACCTTCATCCAACAGGTTCCATTGGAGGAGCGTGTACGAGGGCCAAAGGGACCCAAAACCAATTCCTCCGTTTTTGTCAGCAGCAAACAAGGTAAGAGAAAATGGTGGGTCGCGCAGGTCGGCCGGCGCGGGTCGCAAAGGTCAGCCGGGTCGGGTCCTGAAGGTTGGCCGGTTGGTAAAAATGGGTCCCCGGAAAAAAAGTTGAAGAACACTGGTCTAGATTATTGTTCTAGGAAGGTGGGGCCTGTGAGGGGGGTAGAGGATCTTTGCACTATGTTTATAGTTGTTTGTATATGGTTTACGGTTACTGTTATAAAATCACAAATGCCTGCATAAAATATTTTACAAAAATAAAGTCAATCACATTGCTGTGGATCTGGAGTCACATATAGGCCAGACCAGGTAAGGTCGGCAGATTTCCTCTCGTAAAGGACATTGGGGGAACCAGATGGGTTTGTCTGAAAACAGAAGAAAACTTGAAAGCCCCCAGAAACAAAAATAAAATAACAAAAGCAGGTCTGACAGCATCTGCGGAGACAGAAGAAAGCTAATGTTTTGAGTCTGGATGACTCTTTATTAAAGATAACAAAGCTTTAAACAAAATGGGGTTCATGATTAGAATCTAAAATTGTTGAACTCAGTGCTGAGTCTAGAAGGCTGTAAAGTCCTTAACCGAGAAATGAGGGGCTGTTTCATGGGCTTCATTGAAACATTGCAGCAGGTCGAGGACAGAGAAATCAGCGTTGGTGTGAGACAGAGAATTAAAATGACAGGTGACCAGGAACTCAGAATCACACTTGCAAATTAAACAAAGATGTTCTGCAAATTTATGTTTGGTTTTCCAAATGTAGAGGAGACTGCTTTGGCAGCAGCCAATGCAAAATAGTAAATTGAAAGATGCGCAAGCAAATTATTATTTTACCTGGAAGGAGTATTTGGAGTCTTGGAGGGCTAGAAGGCAGGATGTAAAATGGCAGGTGTTGCATCTCCAGAACTTGCATGCAAAGTGGCATGGGAAGGTGAGGGTGTTTTCAGGCAGACTGAGGAATGGGTCAGGGTGTACTGGAGGGAATGGTCCCTATGGAACACCGAAAAGGAGGAGGAGAAGGTATGTTTGGTGGTAGCATCCTGTGAGAGGTAGCAGAAATGGCAGAGGATGCTGCATGGATTCAAGCTGGAGTGGAAGATGAGGACAAGGAAACCCAGTCATTCCGGGAGAGGGAGAGAGAGTTAGAGCAGTTACACGGAAAATGGAACAGAAATAGTCGAGGGCCCTGTCGGCCACTGAGGTGGTGGGAGCCCAGGGAAATCCTCAGTTGAGAAATAAGAAAAACGTATCTGAAGTGCTTGCATTTTTGGAACAGTTGTAACGGAGATGGAGAAACTGGGAGAATGGAATGGAGACCTTGCAGGAAGCAGGATGTGAAGAGATTTTGTCAAGGGAGCTGTGGCAATTAGTGGCCTTATAGTGAGTGAATATTGGGGTAAACCTAGCACAGAAATGGAGAGAGAAAAGTTAAGAAAGCAGGGGAAAATGTTAAAGATGAACCATGTGAAGAAAAGGAAAATGCGGAAAATGTAAGAAAAGTTGATGAAATTACGCCCTCTCTCCGCACCTTCAATAAAAAATTAAAATGACACCTCTCCCGACGTCACTTAATGATGTTACACCCAGCTTGTTGCACTTAGAGAGATTGATCTTTAGTTCCTGTGTTAGATCATTGATTGGGTGGATATGGTGCAGCCGAATTGGCCTGTCTTTATCTTCAGATTCCACTGAGGTTTCATGGCCTGAGGTTGTGGAGGACAGGCTAGGAACCTCAGGAGCTCATTCTAACACTTACCCGTGTGAGTCATATATTGGCACGGTGGCAAGCTGCTTAAAATTCAAATGAGGGTTTCACCAGCCTGGGAAACTGTAGAAGCAGAGCTAGTGGTTATAAAGGGACTGGACACTATGAGGCTGGGATTCTTTTCTATTCACACAGAGAGTGTTGTCATTGTGTGACGGAGCACATAGTACTTTGAGGGTGTAATCTATAACCCTGGAATCTGTCCCTCAGGTTACTGCCCTTGCTCACGTTACCTGTTGCGAAGGCTCACGGTCCAGGGGGAATTACCGGGTCGGCCTCCTATCATCCGACTCTTTTTATTAGAAATTTCTCGGTCTTCCCGCCTTCCACAGGAGTCAAATGTGACCAACTCTGAAAAGGGATCAAAATCCAGCATCAATCACATAGCACAGGCATTGCTTAGCGAGTGAACCTACCCAGTGGGAGCTCCCATTGGCTCTTAGCTTTGGCACACGAACCATGGAAACATCAGAAATAATGAGAAACCCAGGAAAACTGACTCCTCCAATCTCCACAGAGGAAAATAACACCCTAATATTAAAGGTACAGTCATTGTGGTGTAGGCCTACACTCTGATATTAAAGGTACAGTCATTGTGGTGTAGGCCTACACTCTGATATTAAAGGCACAGTCATTGTGCTGTAGAACTACACTCTGATATTAAAGGCACAGTCATTGTGGTGTAGAACTACACTGATATTAAAGGTACAGGCATTGTGGTGCAGTACTACATGCTGATATTCAAGTACGGTCATCGTGGTGTCAGACTACACCATGATAGTAAAGCACAGACATTGTGCTACTGAACTCCACCCTGATATTAACATACAGTTATCATTGTGTAAAACTAATTCTGATATTAAAGGTATAGTCATCATGGTGTAGGACTCTATTCAGATATTAAAAGTACAGTCATTGTGGTGTAGGGCTACACCCCGATATTAAAGGTACAGTCGTTGTGGTGTCGAACTAGATCTTAATATTAATAGTACAGTCAATATGGTGTCGGACTATACTCGGTTATTAAAGGTATAGTCATTGTGGTGTAGACTTACACCCTGATATTAAAATACAGACATTATGGTGCAGGATTACACCCAGATATTAACGGTATAGTCAATGAGGTGTAGGACTAATGCTGATATGAAATGTACAGTATAGTGAGGACGACTGATACTGTTCTCTGTAGCAAAGAACAAGAAACCAGACAGTCATGTTGCCCGCATGGTTCCGTATATTTGCTCAGGACTGGAGAGAACTTGCAGTGAGAGGAGAAGGATCATGGCCCATGTAGGTACCAATGACATAGGCAGCATGAGGAAGGAGGTTCTGCACAGTTCATATGAGGAGCAAGGCACCAAATTAAGAAGCACAATCTCAAATGTCATAATTTCTGGATTACTACCTGATCCACGTGCAAATGGGCACAGGATAAAATAGATTAGAAGATTGAGCAGGTGGCTTAAAGACTGAAGAATGGGTTCCAGTTTGTGGAGCACTGGCACCAGTACTGGGGAAAGTGGGGGCTGTACCATTGCAATGGTATACATCTGAACCGTGCTGTGGCTGGTGTCCATCAAGCTGCATAACTACAGAAATAGAGAGAGTTTTGAACTAAATAGTGGGGGCAAGGGATCAAATTCAGGAAGATGTGGTAAATCAAAGAGTCGAGACAGGGCAAGAGAGAAAGGTACTAAAATGGAAGATGATAAACAGGCCTTGACAGGAAGAGATGGAGTACAAATCTAAGAGTAAATCAGCAGGTAAGGCCAGATTTTACAAAAATAATTTAAAAAAACAAAATTAAAAGCTCTGTATCTAACTACATGTAACATTGGAAACAAAACAGATGAACAAATAGTATATATAGAAATAAAGTATGATCCGATAGCTATTACAGAGACATGGCTACAGGATGACATAGATTAGGACCTAAATATTGAAGGGTACGTGACATTTAGGACGGACTGGAAGTTATGAACAGGTGGAGGGGTGACTCTTAATTAATGATGATATTAGCACATTGGAGAGGGGTGACCCAATTTCAGGAAACCAGGATTTAGAAGTAGTTTGCTAGACATGCAAAATGATAAAGGCAAGAAGTTTCTTGTGGGAGCGGTGGACAGACCCCCAGTAGAATACAGTAGAATAGAGTATTAAGGAAGAGATAATTGGAACTTGCCTGAAAGCTAAAGTGATAATCATGGGGTTTAAAATTTACATATAGACTGGAAAAATCAAATGAACAAAGGTAGCGTAGGTGAGGATTCATCAAATGTTAGTTTCTCAGAACAGCAAATTCTGGAGCCAACCAGAGAGTAGGCAATGTTAGACTTGGTATTGTGCAATGAGATAGGAATAATTAATAACCTCATAGTGAAGGTGATTGAATTTTACATTCAGTTTGAGGAAGGGATGAGTATATCCAAGACACCATTTTAAACTTCAATTATGGCAATAATGTGGGCATGAAAGCAGACCTAGCTGATCTGGCAAATGAGGTATAGATCAATAGAGATGCAGTGGTAGACAATCAAAGGAATATTTCAGAATAGATACATTCCAATGAGACAGAAAAATTCCAAGGGGACGGCCCACCATCTGTGATTAACTAAGAAAGCTAAAAGACATTTTCACACTTTTTAAATTGTGCAAGGATAGGTGGCAGGTCAGAAGATTGGACAGAAGAACAGCAAAGAATGGCTTAAAGATGTGATGATTTAGACTTTGAGATTGGCCAATTGGAATACGAGTTCCCTGATTAGTGGCCCAATCAGGGTACCTCTTTCTCTGAAAATAACAGGGAGTCTCAGATCCTCTGCACTCCTGATGTAGGCAGCAAGCTGAATGTACTGGGTTGTGTTGATGTCTCTGAGCATTTATTCCAAAAAGTTATTTGGGAAGGAAAGATTAGATTCTAAGAGAAAACTAGCTAGACATATAAAAATGGCAAGTAAGAGTTTCTATAGGTATTTAAGTCAAAATGAGTCAACAGAGTGAGCATTGGCCCAACAGAAAGAGGTCTGGGGAGTTAATCATGGAAAATAAGGAGATGGCAGATTGATTAAACAGCTATTTTGCTTTGCATCAATCTTCACTGTACATGGGTAATGTCCCAGAAATAGCTGCAAATTGGGAAATGGAAGGGAGGGAGGAAGTCAGAAAGATTACAATCCAGGAAAGCTGTATTGCATAAATTGTTGGGTCTGTGGGCTGATAAGTCCTTGGGTCCTGATGGACTTCACCCTAGGATCTTAAAATAAGTGGTTAGTGAATTAGTTGATGCATAGGTTTTGATTTTCCAAAATTCTGTTGATTCAGGGAGGGCTCTATTAGATGGGAAGTTGAAAATGTAGCTCCTTTATTCAAAAAAGGGAGGGAGACCGATGGCAGGAAACTACAGGCAAGTTAGCTGAACACCTGTCAGGGAAAATGTTAGAAGCTATTATTAAAGGTGATATAGCAGAGCATTGGAAAAATTCATGGCAATCTAGTAGAGTCAACATGGTTTTGCGAAAGGGAAATCCTGTTTACCTAATTAATTGGAGTTCTTTGAATGAGTCACATGGGCTGTGGATTAAGGGGAGCTGGTTGGTGTACTGTACCTAGACTTTCAGAAGGTATTTGATAAGGTACCACATCGAAGATTACTGTAGAAAGTTAAAGCTCGTGTGAAGGGGTTAACATTGTCATGGATAGAAGATTGTCTGGTTGACAAGAAACAGTTGGTGTAAATGGGTTGTCTTGTGGTTGGCAGGGTGTACTGAGTGGTGTGCCACAGGATGAGGGCCTCAACTCTTCACAATTTATATACATGACTTGGGTGAAGATACTGAAGGGATGGTTACATTTTCTGATGACAGAAAAGTAGGGAGGAAAGTAAGTTGTGAAGAGGACATAAGGAGGCTACAAGGGGACATAGATGGGTTAGGTGATTGGGAAAAGATCTGGCAAATGGAGGACAATGTTGGAAAAATTATCCATTTTGGCAGAAGAAAATAAAATAAGCTTATTATCTAAATGGTGAGAGATTGCAAAGCTCTGAGGTACAGAGGGATCTGGTTATCCTAGTTCATGAATCGCAGAAGGTTAGTATGCAGATACAGCAAGTAGTTAGAATAGAACGATACAGCGCAGTACAGGCCCTTCGGCCCTCGATGTTGCACCGACATGGAAAAAAACTAAAGGCCATCTAACCTACACTATGCCCTTATCATCCATATGCTTATCCAATAAACTTTTAAATGCCCTCAATGTTGGCGAGTTCACTACTGTTGCAGGTAGGGCATTCCACGGCCTCACCACTCTTTGCGTAAAAAACCCACCTCTGACCTCTGTCCTATATCTATTACCCCTCAATTTAAGGCTATGTCCCCTCATGCTAGCCACCTCCATCCGCGGGAGAAGGCTCTCGCTGTCCACCCTATCTAACCCTCTGATCATTTTGTATGCCTCTATTAAGTCACCTCTTAACCTTCTTCTCTCTAACGAAAACAACCTCAAGTCCATCAGCCTTTCCTCATAAGATTTTCCCTCCATACCAGGCAACATCCTGGTAAATCTCCTCTGCACCCGTTCCAAAGCTTCCACGTCGTTCCTACAATGAGGCGACCAGAACTGTACGCAATACTCCAAATGCGGCCGTACTAGAGTTTTGTACAACTGCTACATGACCTCATGGCTCCGGAACTCAATCCCTCTACCAATAAAGGCCAACACACCATAGGCCTTCTTCACAACCCTATCAACCTGGGTGGCAACTTTCAGGGATCTATGTACATGGACACCGAGATCCCTCTGCTCATCCACACTACCAAGAATTTTACCATTAGCCAAATATTCCGCATTCCTGTTATTCTTTCCAAAGTGAATCACCTCACACTGCTCCACATTAAACTCCATTTGCCACCTCTCAGCCCAGCTCTGCGGCTTATCTATGTCCCTCAGTAACCTGCAACATCCTTCCCCACTGTCTACAACTCCACCGACTTTAGTGTCGTCTGCAAATTTACTCACCCATCCTTCTGCGCCCTCCTCTAGGTCATTTATAAAAATGACAAACAGCAACGGCCCCAGAACAGATCCTTGTGGTACGCCACTCGTAACTGAACTCCATTCTGAACATTTCCCATCAACTACCACTCTCTTTCTTCTTTCAACTAGCCAATTTCTGATCCACATCTCTAAATCACCCTCAATCCCCAGCCTCCGTATTTTCTGCAATAGCCGACCGTGGGGAACCTTATCAAACGCTTTACTGAAATCCATATACACCACATCAACTGCTCTACCCTCGTCTACCTGTTCAGTCACCTTCTCAAAGAACTCGATAAGGTTTGTGAGGCATGACCTACCCTTCACAAAACCATGCTGACTATCCCTAATCATATTATTCCTATCTAGATGATTATAAATCGTATCTTTTATAATCCTCTCCAAGACTTTACCCACCACAGACGTTAGGCTCACCGGCCTATAGTTACCGGGGTTATCTCTACTCCCCTTCTTGAACAAAGGGACCACATTTGCTATCCTCCAGTCCTCTGGCACTATTCCTGTAGCCAATGATGACCTAAAAATCAAAGCCAAAGGCTCAGCAATCTCTTCCCTGTGGAATGTTTTGATTTATTGTGAGGGCAACTGATTGCAAAAGTAAAGAGGTTCTGCTTCAGATGTATAGAGAACATTTGGAGTACTGTGTTCAGTACTGGTCACCCTGTTTAAGGAAATATGTAAATGCATTAGAAGTATTTCAGAGGAGGTTTTCTGGACTAATACCTGGAATGGATGGGTTGTTTTGAGGTAAGTTTGGACAGGCCATGCTTGTCTCTGCTAGAGTTTAGAAGATTAAGAGGTGACTTGATTGAAACACAAAATCCTGAGGGGTTTTGTTAGGGTGGATGTGGAGAGGATATCTTCTCCGGTAGGAGAATCATAAACTAGGGGGGTCAGTGTTTTTAAAATAAGAGGTTGCTAATTTCAGACCGAAGTGAGGAGAAATAGTTTCTCAGAGGAAAGTGAGTCTCTGGAACTCTCTTCCTGAAAAGGCAGTGGAAGCAGAGTCTCTGAATATTTTTAAGGCAGAGATAGATAGATTCTTGATTTCATGTGGAATTCTTCCTGGGGTCTCACCCCCACAACCTGAAGATGTGCAGAGTATGCAGATTGGCCACGCTAAATTGCCCCTTAATTGGGGGAAAGAAAAGAATTGGGTACCTTAAATTTATTTAAAAATATATAGATTCTTGATTAACAAGAGGGTGAAAGGTTATCAAAGGGTAGGCAGGAATGTGGAGTTGAAGTTACAATCAGAACAACCATAATCCTTTTGAATGGTGGAGCAGACTCAAGGGGCTGAGTGGCCTACTCCTGCTCCTAATTCATATGTTTGTGTGTTAGATGGACCATCTGAAGGGTGAAGGGAAACAGCAATTTGAAGTAAGGTTGATTACTTTTTCCAATTCAAAGTGAGAGCAGGAAGTGGCAGTGATATAGTTATCAATGCACTTGGAAAAGGAGGGAGGGCAGGCCCTAGCTAGCAATGGAACAAGGGGGACAGCACGGTGGTGCAGTGGTTAGCACTGCTGTCTCACGGCGCCGAGGTCCTAGGTTCGATCCTGGCTTTTGAGTCACTGTCCGTGTGGAGTTTGCACATTCTCCCTGTGTTTGTGTGGGTTTTGCCCCCACAACCCAAAGATGTGCAGGGTAGGTGGATTGGCCAGGCTAAATTGCCCTTAAAAAAAAAGCAATGGAACAAGGAATGTTCCACATGCCCCACTATAAGGCAAACATTATGAAGGTCTTCCCTTTAATCAGGAGGAAATATAAACTGGTTACTGCCCTTCCTGATAGTGGCAGGTGTTCCTCCCTCTATCAAAACACAACAATCTTCCTGTAATGTTATCAGCTCCCCATTCATGCAAAAAAAATCTAATTAAATTTGATCAGAGAAAGGATTGCTGGGAGATCAAAACCATCCAACATAACCACAGAGACAATTCTTTCTGCTTCTCTTTGCAAGTTCAGCTGTTTCTCCTCGTGTACCTGGATCTTCCTTGTTTGTCGGCTTGGCATGTCCTTCTGGAATTGAAACAGATGATCATTGCTCAATTAAAGGAGTGCAACTGGAAGTCAGCAGTCATTTTTTGTATTGTTAAATCACTTGGCAATTGTGGGGCTGCATGTGGCGCAGTGGTTAGCACTGGGACTGCGGCGCTGAGGGCCCGGGTTCAAATCCTGGCCCTGGGTCACTGTCCTTGTGGAGTTTGCACACTCTCCCCGTGAGAGCGTAGGTCTCACCCCC